>NC_054704.1:16249693-16329693 GCF_016097555.1 Gigantopelta aegis
GTCCTTCCCATGTCACCACTGAAGTCATGATTGAATAAATTTTTGACCTTCCACTTTCAAACATACTGAAAACATGGCTGGCTTATCATGAAAGACTTACACTTGGTGTATTTATCTGGCATTATGATCCTCAGCTGTTGCCATACATGTTAAATGCAGCACTACTTTACAAACATATGTCACCTTATGTTACATGCAAGTATGCATAATCGTAATGATGTTCAAGAGTAAAAAGTAAAAGTAACGTTTTGTACAGGATTTCTCATCACACCGGCATTGTCATAGTGTTTAACTATACACACAGTTTAAAGGGACAGACCCTAGTTTCAACCCATACAAATTAACACTATGTTTAGTTAAAGGGACAGACCCTAGTTTCAACCCATACAAATTAACACTATGTTTAGTTAAAGGGACAGACCCTAGTTTCAACCCATACAAATTAACACTATGTTTAGTTAAAGGGACAGACCCTAGTTTCAACCCATACAAATTAACACTATGTTTAGTTAAAGGGACAGACCCTAGTTTCAACCCATACAAATTAACACTATGTTTAGTTAAAGGGACAGACCCTAGTTTCAACCCATACAAATTAACACTATGTTTAGTTAGTCTACAAACCTGTAGCGCGTTTGGATAAAGTTACAATTGAGTGAAACATGAGTCTGTGACTTTGAAATGGTGAAATACCCTCTAAAAATAGAGTAAAACTCGACTCCATAACTGTTACTTCTCAGACACACCTGCGTTTTTCAAAATATGAGAAATGTCTTTTGTGGTATTAAAAACACCAGGATGACCAAAAACACTTGGAATGTACGGAAATTGATAATCTAAACCATAAAAAGTATGATTTCAGTTACCACAAACGGTTATAATAGTCCAAAATATGCCTTAATGTTTAAAAACTGGAGTATGTCCCTTTAAGCTTGCAGTCACAAGACTGATCACCAATGTGAATTAAAAGTTGAATTGCCAAATTAGTCAATTGCTAAATTTAATACAACATGGCTACATTTAGTCCGTGGCTAATAAAATTTTCATTAAATTAACCAGTTTTGAGTAATTTTAAAAGAAATATGCTATATATTTGAAAATTACTGATGACATACTGAAAATTGTTTTCTTCAACATGTATGTACATGTATGTAGAATTAATTTTCATCAATCTGTTTAATCTGACAAACTTTCAACTGAAAAATTTTTCTCTTGCATTTTATAAAAACTGATTTGTCATTCAAGGGAAATAATTTCTGAGGTACAATTGAGTACTACAAATACGTGTTAACCTGAACAAACCATACTGTCAGATTAACAAGGTTCCAATATATATGCAATTTTCTCATAAGACAGAAATGCTCTGATGGGAAGAGGATATAATAAATAAATTCCAAACAAAATGTTCACAAAGATGATTATTGAAGAATTACTATATTTCACTAGGCTAGATGCTTCAAATTGTTAAATCTGTTCAGCCACTTTTTCTGTCATGAATGAAAGTGGGTTATGAAAAAAAAATCCTCAACTTTTAATATTGGTGGTCTAGAATTAGGGGTTGCACAATGGTCTAAAATGATGGGTCCCATTTCACAATGTATGTCAAGTATCAACCGAAAAAACCATATCATACGTCTTTGACGGACAATATGGAAGATTTTTTTACTTACGTTACAGCAGAAAAGCCAGAAATAATGTAGTTCTTTAAAAACCTGAATTCGGATAAATCCAGAAAACACACATCCATGTTTTGTCCAGTTTAATCACAGACATTTCACAACATAAATATTTACTGAATAAAAAAGTACTTACCGGGCCTATACCATTTACACTGTAACCAGAATTTACAAAACCCTGAAAAAACAAACAAAATGAAATATTAAAACATGTTTCTGTGTACTAATAATTAACTTGAAAACATTTTACTATATATATATATATATATTCCCGTTGGCTCAAACCCCGTCGATGCTCAAAATAGTGTTCGACCCATCCGGTAGTTCGACCCAACCATTCGGTCAACATCGTGTAAGTGTAACTAGGGACTTTGTTTTCAACCCTTCTAAGTTCGACCCAACGAAATTCTATATATATATATATACATATATATACATACACATACATACATACATACATACATACATACATACATACATATATATATACATGAACACACACAAAAATATAGATCAACAAGATTTGAACCAATATTAAAAAATAACAGACTAACAAATATTTTTGCAATCAAATAGATGGACATCGTAATCTCTATTCTACCCAAGTTTCAGAGATCACAACACAATTGTGTAATGTTAACTACTAGCTGCTAAACAATTTTCAAAATGTTCCCTGCTGACCTGTCCCCAGTACATCAGATTGTTCTACATCTCTTGATGATACCCATATCACACAATCACCATTCACCTCAGTGCCCCACAATCACCATTCCACATCAGTGCCCCACAATCACCATTCCACATCAGTGCCCACGATCACCATTCCACATCAGTGCCCCACAATCACCATTCCACATCAGTGCCCCTACAATCACCACTCCACATCAGTGCCACACAATCACCATTCCACATCAGTGCCCTAAAATCACCATTCCACATCAGTGCCGCACAATCACCATTCCACATCGGTGCCGCACAATCACCATTCCACATCAGTGCCACACAATCACCATTCCACATCAGTGCCGCACAATCACCATTTACTATCAATGCCCCACAATCACCATTCCACATCAGTGCCCCACAATCACCATTCCACATCAGTGCCTTACAATCACCACTCCACATCAGTGCCACACAATCACCACTTCACATCAGTGCCCCACAATCACCATTCCACATCAGTGCCCCACAATCACCATTCCACATCAGTGCCACACAATCACCATTCCACATAAGTGCCACACAATCACCATTCCACATAAGTGCCACACAATCACCATTTACTATCAATGCCCCACAATCACCTGGCTGTCTACCTACATGGGTTTCATTTCTTTTTATTTTAAAGTTATTCCAATGCTTATAATTCAGCTCCACAAAGCACCCATGTGGCCTGTGGCTCTGTGGCCAAGGTTGATTATTAGTGGTTATGTAGACAGAAGTCAATGAAGTGACCTACTGACTACTGTCTGAAACCTGCTGTGGGTGGAAGCCGGTACTGGCATGTGAACCCAGAACCCATCAGCCTCAAGGCCAACAGCTGAGCCACTCCACCACTAAGGTCGAAGCTTACGAGTGTTCAATAACTAGTTAAAGTGTCAAGAGGCACTTGCCACCACCTACTAAACTCTGGTAGTATTGAGTAATGAGCTGGTGCCTTGGGGAGGACACCTTTATTAGTGACATCAGGGCACAATATTTCAAATGAACCATCCTTCTGTTCACGTGATGGTTATATAACTTCTAAATTCACACAAATTGCCTATCGATTACATGGTAAACCTTTACATTCTAAAACTTAAAGGGACATATCCTAGTTTAACACTAAGGAATATTTTTGACTATTAGAGCCATTTTTGAAGTGTTTTTGGTCATCCTGGTGTTTTTAATATCACAAAATGCATTTTTCTTATTTTTGAAAACACACGTGCATCTGAGAAGTAACAGTTATGGAGTCAAGTTTTAGTCTACTTTAGCGGGTACTTCACCATTTAAAAGTCAAAGACTCATGTATTACTCAATTGTAACTTTATCCAAATGTGTTTGCAGATTAACTAAACTTGGTGTGCATTTTTATGTTCTGAAACTAGGGTCTGTCCCTTTAAAGCTATAAATTCAGGATCATTATAATTTTATTTGCTAGTCAAATATATACAATTTGTGTAACCAAACAATCGGTTACCAAGGTGACAATCATGTCAATCAAGTTCCGGTTATCAAAGATTTTAAAATATGTTTCCTTGTGACAGATAGCATGTACATGTGCACCATACAAATAAACAGAAAACTAAATTATTCTGAAGATCCTCCACCTCGGTGTGAACACTGCACATCACATTTTGGTGAAGAGCAGTCATAGCAAGCAGATATGGAAAGATAAAATATTGATTAAGGGTGTCTGTACAAGATAGTGTAATTTTTTTATAAAATATGTCAAATAATTTTTCTTTAAAAAAAGCTTACTATAGATTGCGTATGACTTTGGTCTCACAAAATTCTCCTCAATACTCAGCCTTCTTCCACCTACTACACAACAGACTGTCTACAGAAATCCAGAAAAGGGATAGGATGTGGCCCAGTGGCCTGATATGCAATGTGGTAAATCACTCGCCTGATATGCAATGTGGTAAAACACTCGCCTGATATGTAATGTGGCCCAGTGGTAAAACTCTCGCCTGATATGCAATGTGGCCCAGTGGTAAAACACTCGCCTTATATGCAATGTGGCCCAGTGGTAAAACGCTCGCCTGATATGCAATGTGGCCCAGTGGTAAAACACTAGCCTGATATGCAATGTGGTAAAATGCTCACCTGATATGCAATGTGGTAAAACGCTCACCTGATATGCAATGTGGTAAAACACTTGCCTGATATGCAATGTGGTAAAACTCGCCTGATGTGCAATGTGGCCCAGTGGTAAAACACTCGCCTGATATGCAATGTGGCTCAGTGGTAAAACACTCGCCTGATATGCAATGTGGTAAAACACTCGCATGATATGCAATGTGGCCCAGTGGTAAAACACTTGCCTGATATGCAATGTGGCCCAGTGGTAAAACACTCGCCTGATATGCAATGTGGTAAAACACTCGCCTGATATGTAATGTGGTAAAACACTCGCATGATATGCAATGTGGCCCAGTGGTAAAACGCTCACCTGATATGCAATGTGGCCCAGTGGTAAAACGCTCGCCTGATATGCAATGTGGCCCAGTGGTAAAACACTTGCCTGATACGCAATGTGGCCCAGTGGTAAAACACTTGCCTGATATGCAATGTGGTAAAACACTTGCCTGATATGCAATGTGGCTCAGTGGTAAAACACTCACCTGATATGCAATGTGGTAAAACTCGCCTGATATGCAATGTGGCCCAGTGGTGAAACACTCGCCTGATATGCAATGTGGCCCAGTGGTGAAACACTCGCCTGATATGCAATCAGTCTAGTATTGTTCCCTGTCGGTGCACACATTGGGCCATTTCTGGTGTAACAAAGGCCTTGGTATGTACTATCCTGTCTGTGGAATGCTGCACATAAAAGATCCCTTCCTGGTAATCAGAAAGAGTCGTCCATTGCGTGGCAGCAGGGGATTTTCTCTCATTATCTGTGATCCTTATCCACATAACCATAATTAAAATGTGCTGAGTGCCATATTTAAATAAAACATACCTTTCTGCAAACAGATATTTTAACGCTGTGACATAATACATTAGTACGACAAGATATGAGGGTGGAGTGGGGGGGGGGGGGGGGGGTAATTTTATTTAATCAAAATGCTTTTTAACCAATCAAGATTTTGGTTTTCAAAATGTTTTTAACCAATCCGATGCTTGGGTCAGTTCAGTGCAGATCTGTCAGTTAAGGAAAATGCTAATATCGACTTAATGACACATCTAATTATGGGTTTTCCTTTCATTTGTTAACAATTTCATGTTGACAGTTGAAAAATGTTAAATGGAGATCAGAAATTATATGTTTTGATGAGCAGCACTTCGAATGAATGAATGAATGAATGAATGAATGAATGTTTAATGACACCCCAGCACGAAAAACACATCGGCTATTGGGTGCCAAACTATGGAGCAGCACATCGACATTTGTGTTAAATATGCAGATCACTTTCTAAAACTGAGTTTGCAAGCTGGACAGTTGGTGGTAGATTTTCTGCTATGGTCCCATGTCTGGTGAGATTAATGCGAATAAATCATACTTCAGAGATTTTTTCAGGCCACCAATTGTTTGAAAGAGACAATTAAATAGATAAGCGTATGAGACAGGTGGGGGGAGGGGGCAGGGGGACAACTGCGCCTCTAGCGCTGGAGCAAAACCTCAAATTCGGGCAAAAATGATATAGATATTTGGGCAAAATGTGCTGATCGGAGACCTTTTTACCATGTATTTCCATCATTATACCCTCAAAATTAGTTGTAATCCATTTAAAAATGTATTGCGATTTGTTTGCAACCGTATACAGCTGTTTGGTAGTAATGCTAATATGAATAAATGTTGTTATCCAGATTTGGGCACTTTCGCTTAATTCAGGCAAAAGCCAGCCTGCCCCCCTACACACACACACACAAAAATAGGCTGTACACCTATGATTAAATATATATAATATATATATAATATATATATATATATTGAGAATTTGTAGAATATAAATTAGGAATTGTCAGCACCACATTCTTTTGGCACGAGGTCTATATTCGGACGAACAGAATGCCTGGATAAATCTGTGCAAGTTAAGTGAATATCGAGGAGAATTTTGTGAGATCAGAGAGTCGTATAGTCTATAAAAAGTTTTTTTTGAAAGGAAACTTATTTTACATACCGTGTTCGTTAAAATTTACACATTCATTCACCACCACTTTTTGAGATGACATAAATGACCATGGGGTGTCATTTTGTTGGATCCCTTTTCTTTTTATATAGTGTATAGGATATGCTGACTGCTGCATAATATGAATTGAAACTTTTTAAAGAGCTATTTACAGTTTGTTATAAATAATTTCTTCCCCCAGTATTTATAAATAAATCAAGATTTTATAGACATAAAAAAATACTAGATTCATATTAGTATATTCCTCATACTTATTCATACCAAAGCTTAGATTCATATAAACTGTAGTGATGATATCAGTATTTTGTTACCATAGCAATGACTGCTCTGTATCAGGCCCAACTGGTCTTCAGAAGAAATAGTCATCAGCTAAGACCAGTCTATTTTTGAGGGGAGATGGGTAGCCAGGACAATGTGAGATTTTTAGATGGCGGTTCAGATAGACTGATCGAAGGTGGGACAAGTTGTCCAAAAGTACATTGTATTGCCTTTTGTTGAAAACTCAATTTGCTCTGAACAAAACAAGTCCAGGTGAAGAAAAAAAATGAGTCAATGTCCCATTAGTTCATTGACTATGTTGCAGTAACCAGTCCGCACACTTTGATTTAAGGCATACCCTTGGTCACACAAAAGCCAAACAAAGCATGTAATAAAACAATCTGTTCACAGTCTTTGACTGTTGACCAAAAGGAAAGGAATAAATGCTGAACAAAAAATGCCAGCACTTTTTACATTATGGTTATCCGATCTCAACATATGGTCATTGTGACATTCATTATAGAAAATGGCATAACATGTACAGTCCTGTAGGGACTGGGGGAAGACCTGTGCCCCAACTAGAGGACAAAAATGTACATGTTTTTTGTTCTACTCTATATAAAGGTAAAATTAAATATGGCGTGTGCCCTTCCACTAAACACCGACTCCCAACTAGAGATTGTGATCACATACACACACACCCCAGATATCGAACCAAATGGGTCTCTTTGTTGGTAACAGGGGTCAATTCTACATCTAGGCTACATTCTGTACACAATTGTCTCAGAAATCGGCTCTGTGACACAAATTTAGAAGTGTAGAAACCAGGCCAGTCGCGGCAATTGAATTCAGGACAGTTGCACCGTGTGCAAGTCTTAACTACTGACCCACATCCTGCTCCCATGTTTGTCCACATTCAAAGTTATTTTATGGTTATCCTGACAAATGAACATTATCAGCAACCAAGTAGTGTCTAATTAGGTGTTTGACAAATGAAATTTGGGACACATGGTCTAGACAAGAAACCCACTGCAAATCTAATCCTGTAATGCACTTTCATGTCCAAGACAGCACATACCACAGCAAAACCTCAATTACTCAGGTAGATTTAACTTGATGAAACCCTAAATTCCACCCACAGGTACATGTACAGAAAATATGTAGGGGGAGGGGGGATGTGTCTAAATCGTTGTGAGCGAAGTTTCTATCAGTGTTCGAATCATGATTCCCCGAAAAATATATTTAAAAAAAAGAAAATTTACTTTGAGGTGGTTGACCCCAAAATCCCCTGCATGCTGCACACACACACACACACACACACACACACACACACACACACACACACACACACACACACACACACACACACACACACACACACACACACACACACACGATCAACCCAGTGGGCAACTTCCTATTCCAATCATGGCTCCAGGACAATGGTAACATATGACTGAAGCCAATATATCCTATTAATGGATGGGGGTTATTTGCAAGTATCATTGCTGGTGATGTTCTAATGTAATCTAACAGCCACTGATTAAACAATTAGTTGTGCTGCCATTAAACAAGCATATTACTAACATGGTCATGGTCTTGCTTTTGACACACACTTGACAGTTCATTGTAACACCTTTGTAAAAGACAATTTATCATCATCACCAATTAATTTTAGGATCATTTTAGGATAAAATACATTATTAAAAAGAATCACCCAATCATCATCATAAATATATATACATGTATTATGTATAATATTGGTAATCCCGATATTAGGACACAACACATTTTATTTACAGTTATATGGCGTCTGACATATGATTAAGGACCACAAAGATATTGAGCAAGGAAACCTGCTGTCACCACTTCAGGGACTACTCTTTTTGATTAGCAGCAAGGAATCTTTTATATGCACCATCCCATAGACAGAATAGTACATACCACAGCCTTTGACGTACCAGTCGTGGTGCACTGGCTGGAGCGAGAAATAGCCCAGTGGATTTTCACTATATACTACCATTACTCTTTCCTTTCTCCCCTATACTCCACTCTAATGGACCATACTTGCTGCTAGGTGCTGTAACAATAGTGGGGCAAGTGCAGGTCTCACCCTGTCAATTGACAAATTAGACATCTGCTGGTGCTAGCTTTTTTTTCAATACAAAATGGCTACATTTTATTTATAAAATTTGATTTAAATTAGCCATTTCTATGGAAATAATCTACATATTTATGGCCCTTCAATGTGAGAAATAGAAAAAGAAGGCCTGGAAGTGAAAAATAGGAAGGGAAGGCCTGGAAGTGAGAAATAGGAAGGGAAGGCCTAGAAGTGAGAAATAGGAAGGCCTGGAAGTGAGAAATTAGAAGGGAAGGCCTGGAAGTGAGAAATCAGAAGGGAAGGCATGGAAGTGAGAAATCAGAAGGAAAGGCCTGGAAGTGAGAAATAGGAAGGCCTAGAAGTGAGAAATAGGAAGGCCTGGAAGTGAGAAATCAGAAGGGAAGGCCTGGAAGTGAGAAATAGGAAGGCCTAGAAGTGAGAAATAGGAAGGCCTGGAAGTGAGAAATCAGAAGGGAAGGCCTGGAAGTGAGAAATCAGAAGGGAAGGCCTGGAAGTGAGAAATAAGAAGGCCTAGAAGTGAGAAATAGGAAGGCCTGGAAGTGAGAAATCAGAAGGGAAGGCCTGGAAGTGAGAAATCAGAAGGGAAGGCCTGGAAGTGAGAAATCAGAAGGGAAGGGTAATTTATTTCCAATCATCAATAACCGACCACCACATTACAGAACGTTGACTCATCCATCAAAGGGATGATCAGAGGGGAAATTTCACAGCAAAAGGCTTGTGTAGATTGGTGGATATATTCTTTTCACCGGGAATGAAATGGTATATCTGCTACAGATCACTATTGATCCACAAGCATTACACAACATTTGCTGTAACTGTAGGAAGCACAATTACACAGAGAAGCTCACACTGTGATTATTAAATAAAGTTTACTGCACAAATACGCATACTGTTACAGGAGGCTAAAGCTGCAACAATCGGGAGTCATGAAAGAACAGAACTATTTCTTTAATGACATCTCAACACAATGTTTTATGCTGTGACATAATATATATATAAAATCTAGTGTCTAATATATGGTTACTTTGACACTTGGTCGCAAATGTGTACGAGATTCTTAAACATAATACAAAAGCCTACATATAAGACATCAAAACAGGAAAGGAAAGCCAAACCAGGGACCTCATTTACAAAGCTCTTTTAGGCTCTGCCAGACAACAAAGCATCCCCTTTGCAAGTCTTTTAGCATTGCACTGCGAGATCGCAAAGTTGTGAGAATTTAGTGAATTAAGCTCCAGAGCTCAGAATTTGTTAGGTTCCTGCAGCAATTTTAAAAGGTTTTTGCTGAAGGTAACATGCTCACTTATGGCAGTTTTGAATCTGCCTATAGACATTTTAATCCAGTAACTTTTGCAACAAATAAATGTAACTTTAAAAGCAAAAATTATTCCCTCAATGGATGGCAATGTTTATTATCCAGCAGCAAAAAAACTGCCCCATACCTATAATTCATACCACAGCTACTATAAAACTGCCCCTTACCTATAATTCATACCACAGCTACTATAAAACTGCCCCTTACCTATAATTCATACCACAGCTACTATAAAACTGCCCCTTACCTATAATTCATACCGCAGCTACTATAAATTGCCCCTTACCTATAATTCATACCGCAGCTACTATAAAACTGCCCCTTACCTATAATTCATATTGCAGCTACTATAAAATGCTGTTGGTGCCATTGTTAAGTTCTAGGCCTACTAAACACATTACTATTTCCCATCAGTAAAAGATATATTAGCAACTTCTGCAATCACTGAAACTTGCATAGCAAATTGCAACACAATTCGGAACAAAATGTCCCGTTAACACACTGTATTGTGCAGGGTTTCTGCCACATTTTTTTGTAGATGTTTTTGTTTAAGTTAAAATTAATTACTCTTTTCATTCCTGTATGATTTTCATCATAACCCTAACCCATTTTCTTTCTGGGCTAGGCCCCACATCCATCACCATTTCATGTACATTCTACCACATCATTCATTATATCTGCCACTGAATCATTGTAAAACATGATATGATGATACTTTTGGTTGAAACTGATGCCTAAATGGCCATAAATAACATGTACTTAAATGTTAAGAATTCAATAATTTTTATAAAAAGTCTAACCATATTGAATAGAATTTATGATAGCTATCATGATTTTAAAAATGAAAATTATACCAAAAAAAATAAAAGCTATAGTATAAAGGAATTTCAGTTCTTGGCTATTCTTTGTGGGTCATAAAGGGCAGACAGTCTATTTTTTATTTCTTTTTAATTGGTTTTAAACTGTTAAAAGTGTTTTACTGTATAAATCTATTCCATATATAGCTAATATAGACCAAGAACATGTGATTGACAAAAGCCAGGAGACAAGGATGATGTCACAGGTAAATAGTGCAGTGAGCCAGGTGGGGACAAAAACATCTGGCCAGTCACGGTTGACTGCTCACCAATCAGCTGTGTAGAATCCACCAACCATGTCTCCCCCATCCCATGATGGCCAGAGTGGAACACAGAGGACAGAGGAAGACAAGGCATGACACGGTCTGCCGCTCTCAGACCATTGTTCTTGGATCAATACATGACTTAACGTTGGACACACTGGCCAGTGAACAGAGTCAAGCTGGCTCCCTTCACACTAATCTGTAAATTTAGATGCTCAAGCCCCAGATGGCAGTCCGTCAGAGCCTGGTTACATGTAGATGAGGTCAATGTATCTGGTTCCGAGCTCAGTCAAATTGGAAGGGAAAGGAAAGGAATGTTTATTTTCAGTGCCACCTTGGAACATTTTGATGTACTATGAGGTAGGGGTTATAGGCCACTGCTTTTATCAGGAGGAGCTGCTACTATGGGGTAGGGGTTAGGCCACTGGTCTTATCAGGAGCTACTATGGGGTAGGGGTTAGGCCACTGGTCTTATCAGAAGCTACTATGAGGTAGGGGTTATAGGCCACTGCTTTTATCAGGAGCTGCTACTACTATGGGGTAGGGGTTAGGCCACTGGTCTTATCAGGAGCTACTATGGGGTAGGGGTTAGGCCACTGGTCTTATCAGGAGCTACTATGGGGTAAGGGTTAGGCCACAGCTTTTATCAGGAGCTACTATGAGGTAGGGGTTATAGGCCACTGCTTTTATCAGGAGGAGCTGCTACTATGGGGTAGGGGTTAGGCCACTGGTCTTATCAGGAGCTACTATGGGGTAGGGGTTAGGCCACTGGTCTTATCAGGAGCTACTATGGGGTAGGGGTTAGGCCACTGGTCTTATCAGGAGCTACTATGGGGTAGGGGTTAGGCCACTGGTCTTATCAGGAGCTACTATGGGGTAGGGGTTAGGCCACTGGTCTTATCAGGAGCTACTATGGGGTAGGGGTTAGGCCACTGGTCTTTCAGGAGCTACTATGGGGTAGGGGTTAGGCCACTGGTCTTATCAGAAGCTACTATGCTTTTATCAGGAGCTACTATGAGGTAGGGGTTATAGGCCACTGCTTTTATCAGGAGCTGCTACTATGGGGTAGGGGTTAGGCCACTGGTCTTATCAGGAGCTACTATGGGGTAGGGGTTAGGCCACTGGTCTTATCAGGAGCTACTATGGGGTAAGGGTTAGGCCACAGCTTTTATCAGGAGCTACTATGAGGTAGGGGTTATAGGCCACTGCTTTTATCAGGAGGAGCTGCTACTATGGGGTAGGGGTTAGGCCACTGGTCTTATCAGGAGCTACTATGGGGTAGGGGTTAGGCCACTGGTCTTATCAGGAGCTACTATGGGGTAGGGGTTAGGCCACTGGTCTTATCAGGAGCTACTATGGGGTAGGGGTTAGGCCACTGCTTTTATCAGGAGGAGCTGCTACTATGGGGTTGTTCTTATCAGAAGGTGCTACTATGGGGGGTAGGGGTTAGGCCATTGTTCTTATCAGAAGGTGCTACTATGGGGTAGGGGATGGGGTAGGGGTTAGGCCAGTGGTCTTATCACAAGGAGTTACTATGGGATAGGTATTAGGCCACTGGTCTTATCAGAAGGAGCTACTATGGGGTAGGGGTTAGGCCATTGTTCTTACAAGAAGGAGCTACTATGGGGTAGGGGTTGGGGTAGGGGTTAGGCCATTGTTCTTACAAGAAGGAGCTACTATGGGGTAGGGGTTGGGGTAGGGGTTAGGCCAGTGGTCTTATCAGAAGGAGTTACTATGGGATAGGTATTAGGCCACTGGTCTTATCAGAAGGAGCTACTAAGTCAAGGTTCTAGTGATGTTCAGGTGGTCGGCTGGGCTCTACCGATGTCGTGATCCATTACAAAAATTAATAATTAATTATCATGGAAACTCAAGCTAGCTCTGTCACTCACCAAATTTGCCTAATACAAATTTTAAACACAAATGGCAAATTTTATTTTAATTTGGCGAAATAATTTTCCATAAAGATTGATATAATTATGTCTTTTTACCATTTCTGAACAGAAGCTTTGACTGTGTATTTAAAATAAAGATCTATACATCCAAAATCGATTTAAATGTCTTGGGTTTTTTAAATATTATTTGATCAATATTAAAATATTTTCCATGGGGATTAAAATCCCATAAAGGGGTTCACAAATCTGAAATACCTTTGGATGGACTGTCACTAACCCTATTTATGATTATAAGTATTTATGATTGTCATTATATGTGACATTGCCAAAGGAAAGTCCTACCATCCCTTTACTATAGGATCAAACACAACAAGGCTATGCATTAATCCCAACCTCAACCCCGATTATAAGGAATGAATTGCCGGCATCAGGAGGACACGAATCCGGCGTGTAAGTAGATATAAGCACAGACCGAGAGCGTGAACGAGCTGCACAGAGGGAATCAATTGTGCTATTCTCACGATGACATTTGCCGACACCTCTCCGCCTCTGCAGCTAGTACCACAGTATTGATTTTAAAGTCTATCAGTCCGTCAGAGGACGTCATAAAAACAACATGAAGCAACATGAACATCGTGTATGTGGCACCAGAATCAGCCAATAGACGAGACCGTTCTACTGCTGATTTCAGAGATGTGAAATAATCAGACAGATTTTGGAGTTCTGGTTATCTCCTTCACGTCAATTTTTCATTAAAATACATTCTGTCTAATAAATAAGTAGAAAATTTCAACTCTTAAAAGCATGAAATATAAAATGTTTTGAATGCAGATTTTGATGATGTAAAAAAAAAATATCAGATACATTTTTTTTTGGAGGGTGGGGGTAGGTTCATGTGAGTACTTATTTAATAAAAATTAAAATAAGTTCTGTTAAGTAAACATGGAAGCTGAATCTTTAAAAAAAAATATTATAGTTGTATAAGTGCACAGACTGGTTTTTGTCATATGAAATAATGTGACAGGTTAAAATACTAGTTTCATCATTTTTATTTTTAAAAAGTTATGCTAGGTAAACATGGAAGTCGAATTTATATATTAACCACCCCCCCCCCCCCCAAAAAAAAACCCCATCCCTCTGACAGTACAACAAGTACATACATATATAAAATGTTAAATAATCAGGAACAGGTATATATTGCTGGGGTGGGAGGTGTGTCAGGTATCCTCCTTTTCATTAATACATTAATGTTAAGTAAACGTGGAATTAAGATTTGTTTAATACAAAATGGTAATGCACAATCTTACTTTAAATCTGGTAGCCCTCAGGAACAATTGACCAGCAGCTCCATAATTTTAATAAATGTTTAAAAAGAGATAAAATGGAAAATCATTCTCGGTGGCTACTTGGTTTAGACATTTGGTAGCCCGAGTGAGAAATCAGTAGCCAAAAAAAACCGGGCTGCCGGTAAGGTCGAGCCCTGATCAGTGTTTCTGCCAGAAAGATATTCTTGGGTATGACACTATGAAACTGAATATTTACAATGTGTGTGCTAAATGAATAGTGGGTATGGGGGACCTCCCCCACAAAGAAAATGGGTTAAGTTTAGGGTTAGGGTTTAGAAAAGCATATAGTGATGATAACGAGTCAACCTTTTGTTAAAAGGTGAAATTAAAAAATAAAAATTAGGGTATGTCACCATACCCATTTTACCGTCTGTCAGAAACCCTGCAGTCATGGATATACAAATATTTAACACCAAAAATCACAATGGTAATAGTTTAAGATTTTTTTAGCTGCTTTTATGTATTTAAATTTTAACACAAAGAGCATGACACTAGTCACAGTGAAAGTAGTATCACTGAATTAACAGGTTCCTGCTACAGATCTGCTATAAAAATAACACAAAAACATATTTTATTTATTACCCATAATCGATCTTAATTTATATCACTCATTTTGTTGATGTTCCTGTAAGGTTGTATGTAGTGCGCCAGTCGATGACGTCATTGTGTGACGTCAAAAGTGTTACATCCCACATGGCATTTTAGTGGGATGTATCACTTTGATATGTACCAAGATATTTTTAACCATATGGGTAATAATTTATTTTATGTTACTGCAATTGTCTTTGATATAAAATAATCAAAGACTTTTTTTTCTTTTTCAGTAAAAAACATTGTTAGGGAAATATGGATGTAGAATTATATTTAACACAAATACAGACTGCAAATATTTACGATGGAAAACAATCAGACAGATTTAAAAAAAATTAATTCTCCTTTTATTATTTAAACAACTAAGACGTATTTAAAAAGAAAGCACTCTAATAAAGTTGAGATGACTGCTTATTCATTAATTTCAATCAACGAATATAATCCTTTGAATAGTTAGTTTGATGATTGTACTGATTAATAACCATCAATAAATATTTTTATGACGGTTAATACAACACTTCATTGACCAATTCCTCTTGCCAAGTGGTTCCTTGAAAACAGCTTTCCATCTTTGATTTGTACAGGATGAGTAACTACATTACCACAAATGTTTTAAAAATTGAAAAAAAGGTTTACATTATTTATTTACTATCAAAACACACATTACAAATTATGAACATTACATTACTTGTAAGATTTGCTAAAACCTCCATTATTGTTGTACACATTAGTGGTCTATAGATACCATTTATCATACAATGTTTCAAAAGTTAGGGAAAAGTGATACAATAACTACAGTAAAAGAAAGTGTCGCCCAAAAAAATTGATAAAAAGTATTTATCAAAAGCAAGACAAAACCATAGGTATTTAATATTTGGGAAAATACCTTGTAACTTTAATCAAATTTGCTGTTTTTTTAGTTAACAGGAGCACAAGTTTATAAAATATGCTGCATTAACATTTCACCATTGCTGAGACGTCATAAAATGTACAAGTAAATCATTTCTAAACTTTTAAAATTTATTCTTTAAAGATAAATTTTAAATGCAAGAAATGTTGTTCTTGTGACATAAAAACTGATTTCATTCAAAAACACATTTGTTCATATCATGAACCTTATGAACATATGAAAGTACTGAAAAATAGTCTGTATTTGAACATTATCTGAAAACCTTGCACCAAGATCTTTCTAGAAAATGATGATGATTAATGTACACAATAAAATTTCATTATATTCATCAGTGCTCACACTGGAACAAACTTTGAATAAGCCATTAGTCAAAGACTAATGATGTAGTCACTGTGCATTGAAAAAATAGCAACTGGCTAATTTGGCAATGGACAGGGTGAACCCCTATTAATATATGTACAGGGCTAATAGAATCTTTAAAAAATTCACTAGCCATGGGATCAGTAATTTAAAAAATTTACTAGCCACAATTAAAAATCCACAAGCCCTACTTTACTTTAAGTAAATACAATTCTACTAATTAATAATAATAATCGGATATGTCACCTAAAGAAGGAGATGGAGCTTAAAAATACTAAAATTGTGTGTGAGAGTGGGTTACAGGATATTCATATTTAAAATAGACTAAAATGCAGCATTTGATAATTTTTGTTTTCACTAGCCATTGGACATGGTAATATTAGTTATTTACTAGCCCAACATTGAATATCACTAGCCATGGGAGTGGGGCTACCATAATCTAGAAGCCCTGTATGTATTCCTACATTCTGAATGTTTTGCGCCCAACTGCAATAGAAGAAAGGGTGGACGGCCTCCAAACTATGCAAGACAATCATTTACACAAGCCATGACAACTCCTGCAATTAAGAAAATGTCCATGGCAAAAAAAAATTGCCATTGAAAAAAACCCTGAATATAGTACAAGACAAAAAAAGTGTCGTGGAGAAGTAACAACTCCACAGCATTGCCGATTGCCGTGGGCAATTGCAGGGGTTGCCTCATTCATAAATTTTTTCTGGTATGCTAAATATGTTTTAACCCAACTGTATCTGAAAGAAGTATGGACAGTCCAGAACTATGCCTGCAACACCAAAAGGCCTCTCTAACAAATGTTTATTCATATGCATTAGTAAAAACTCACAATATTCATATATTTATTGCTTGATGCCGAATATCTTTCAAGCCAAACTGCATCACAAATAACTGTGAACGGTCCATCTCTATTCTATATGGTTTACATTTGACATTTACAAGAATATACAAACATGATGACTCACCAGCCAGTCTTCAAAATTATGTCATGCCATCAATTTACATCAGACTATTTTTTTTTATGCTGGTTTTTTCTTGAGACACTGATTGCCAGAACAGACTATCATATCACATCATTACACACTGCTAATGTGAGTGGTACTGAAACTAGCCCACATGCATTACCAGCAATCATATATCTGGGCTTTTTTTCACCATAGTGTCAGTGGGAATCAGTGGGCATTTCATTACAGATCATCAGTTATAATCAGTTTTACACGAACTGATCAACTTTTGATTACACAATTGGTTAAAATTATATGAATATATGCACCTGTTGTTGTAGTCACTGGATAGAGCCTACAAACTGCTAATTTAATCACTTTTTAATAGCTTTTTTCGTCACATACCAGCTCCAACATATTTACCTCAATACCATCATCTAAACCAGTTCGAGGAACAATTACAGAAAGACATTTTCACGATCATCACATCAGTAAAGCTCAACTGATCAATTTTTATATAATTGATCATTTAAACATCACTACTTTACAGCGCATGTTTAATATCTGATTTTTTTATTTTCACGATCATCACATCAGTAAAGCTCAACTTATCAATTTTTATATAATTGATCATTTAAACATCACTACTTCACAGCGCATGTTTAATATCCGATTTTTTCATTTTCACGATCATCACATCAGTAAAGCTCAACTGATCAATGTTTATATAACTGATCATTTAAACATCACTACTTCACAGCGCATGTTTAATATCTGATTTTTTCATTTTCACGATCATCACATCAGTAAAGCTCAATTAATCAATGTTTATATAATTGATCAGTTAAACATCACTACTTCACAGCGCATGTTTAATATCTGATTTTTTTCACAACTTTATGTGGAACATTGATTAGCTCAATCTTAGTTTTCAACTATTGATAATGCTTGCCAAATCAGGTAATGTGGATCCATTAAAGGAACATGCTTCATCAAAACATTTGCTGTCCTTCAGACTCTGGAAAATGTCTCAGCCAATCAAAAAGCCAGGCAACCACTTTTTTAACAGCAAAACTATATCATGCCTTTCAGTTGATTGTGTTTACTAATGTTTAGGAAGTATTCCTTTTTACAATGAAATTTTAACAACTGTTCTAAGCAAAACAGAGAATGTTGCTGCTAAAAGCAATAGACAGGATCATGTATCTGAATTTGTACTCTCTCTTTTTAATCCTACTGACACTTTTCGTTTTTATTCAATCACAGCTCTTATTTTGTCCCCAGCTTCTATCTGTTAACTCCTACCAGCTTCTCCCATCCTTCAACTTCTTTCTAACTACCAGCTTCTCCCATCTTTCAACTCCTTCCCAACTACCAGCTTCTCCCATCTTTCAACTCCTTTCCAACTACCAGCTTCTCCCATCTTTCAACTCCTCCCAAAATACCTGTTTCTCCTATCTCTTATTTTGTCTCTAACTTTTAACTCCTACTAGTTCCTCCTATCTTCCAGCTCCTTCCCAACTACCAGCTTCTATCTACCAACTCATTCCCCATCTACCAGCTTCTCCCATCTTTCAACGTCTTTCCAATCTACCAGCTTCTCCAATCTTAATCAACTCTTCTCAATATACCAGCTTCTCTCATGTTAATCAATATCTTCCCAATCTACCAGCTTCTCCCATCCTTCAACTTCTTTCCAACTACCAGCTTCTCCCATCTTTCAACTCCTTCCCAACTACCAGCTTCTCCCATCTTTCAACTCCTTTCCAACTACCAGCTTCTCCCATCTTTCAACTCCTCCCAAAATACCTGTTTCTCCTATCTCTTATTTTGTCTGTATCTTTTAACTCCTACTAGTTCCTCCTATCTTCCAGCTCCTTCCCAACTACCAGCTTCTATCTACCAACTCATTCCCCATCTACCAGCTTCTCCCATCTTTCAACGTCTTTCCAGTCTACCAGCTTCTCCAATCTTAATCAACTCCTTCTCAATATACCAGCTTCTCCCATGTTAATCAATATCTTCCCAATCTACCAGCTTCTCCCATCTGAATCAACTTGCTCCCAATCTACCAGCTTCTCCCATCTTAATCAACTTGCTCCCAATCTACCAGCTTCTCCCATCTTATTTTACTTCCTCCCTTCTTAATCAACTTCCTCCCAAACTGCCAGCTTCTCCCCATCATAATCAACATCTTCCCAATTTACCAGCTTCTCCCAACTTAATCAACTTGCTCCCAATCTACCAGCTTCTCCCATCTTAATCAACTTCCTCCCAATCTACCAGCTTCTCCCATCTTAATCAACTTCCTCCCAATCTACCAACTTATCCCATCTTAATCAACTTCCTGCCAATCTACCAGCTTCTCCCATCTTCACAACTTCCTCCCAATCTACCACCTTCTCTCATCTTTCAACTTCATTTGCTCTCCCCCTCCATATTCCAGTCATTGTCTCACCAACCAAGGAACCTTTGTTTTCAAAATCTTGTTTAGCAACTACTGTTCAATGTTTTTAAATTATGTAGTGATCTCTGAAACTTGCATAGCGAATTGCGACACGATACTGAACAAAATGTTGCCAACCAACTGCAACAAATGCTTGTCATTTTCCATTAGCTTTAGCTGTGGGTTCAATCGACCATTTCTGAGTGTGTTCATGTGGTTACTTCTGGAACTGTTAAGAGGCACGTGTATGTAACCATCCACTACTCTCCTACTATCAACCATCATTAGTTAAGCAAGGAACATTTTCTTCAGTTCTGTCTATACAAATTCCAGAGATTGGTACATACTTCTAAATATCAAAAGATCATTGCAAAACAATATTCACTAGTGATTGTAAAAACAATTTTCAACCTGAATTATACTTTTGAAAACAGAATGTTCCCAGTTAGGATCATGAGTATGCCAAGTTGGTGTAGGGATCTCTACAGAAGTCCACCCATTGAGAAGTTGAGACAGGTGTGTGAAACTGGTTGTACAGGGTTAAAACAGACGAAAACCATAGGAAAAATACAAAAAAGATGACAGATGAAAGATGAGGGTGATTAATTAATTAAAATGTGAGGTAGCCTGATGGGGTTTGAACCACTGTCATCAACTTTACTGTCCAGCAGCGTATCCACTGATTTTGTCAACAGAGGATGCTGCTGCCAGAAGAAAAATGACATGATTCAGTTATGTAATAACACAGCCTGGAGTGACATTGCTACAACGTCTGTAATACTTACATAATCATGAAATGCTTTAGCTTCACTAGAATGATCACATGTCTCTCTTCTTTCAGGTGCTGCACAGTACAAATCCCAAAACACACTGCAATACAGAAACATGTACAGTTCATCACAGTCTTAATGAATACAAACAAACAAACACTGGGTACTGTTTTTATTAGATGGTGACAAGCAGCAATTTCCAGCACCCACAACTTCTGCTGCCATCACCTAATACAGTCCTACCATCATGTGATGTTACTTTGAACATGGAAATAATACACTACCATCATATGATAATCCATACTGTACTTAAACATAGACCTAATACACTCATAACTCATGCTATTCATGTGATGCTACCGTAAACATGGACCTAATACAGATCTACCATCATGCTACCGTAAGCATGGACCTAATACACTCCTACCATCATGCTATCTTAAACATGGGACCTAATACAGATCTACCATTAAACACAATCCTATTATCACGTGATGCTATACTTCAAAAACATTATAAAGAAGAGTTTCCCTTTGATCACCCCAGCTCCCCTCTATATTTGCCTGGACAGTTTTAGGAGAGCTGCAAATTGACTGCCTTGCAATGAATGTTTTATTAATTTTATTTGAAACATCACATCCAGCCTTATTGATATTGATATGTTGGGTAAGGATAGAGGAAAGTCTACGTAATGCTTTGGCAATTGTCGACAATCAAATGGTTGCTAGCTACTGCGTCTAAAATACAAATTTGTTCTTAAATCTGAGCCACAGAGCTTTAGTTTGATTAATCTCGAGTCCAGTCATGACATTAAGCTTTCATGTTATTAACCAGTACTAAAGCTACACGAAGAAACCCATTGCCCCTATACGTCACCACAAGAAAGTACAACACTGGTTCATTTAGGGGCCGGACCTCTGATATCCACCTGTCATCATTGGGAGCAGCATTGATAGACTACATGTAACTATAGTTTTCAACAGAAAAGGTGAGTCAAATTGACCACCTTGCAGCAAAAAACATTTTTTAAAGATTTTTCAAAACTGTCCGGTTGCTTGCCTAGCATGCACTACTGCAGCAGTGTGAGTGCCCACCGAGATTTTTCTCATGGTAAAAACTGTGACTGTCTAGACAGGATCATCCACCATCATTTAAAAGATCCGTTTCAGACCGCCAATGAAATCAGTATCATCATCCAGGGATGCCAGATGCGTGAGTCTATGATTAGCAGATCAAGAGCACAGCAACTACCAACTAGTTAAGAGGACATGTCCTGATTTATAGACTGCCTGGAACACATGCAGCAGGCACAAAATCATGTCAATTGAATATGGAGGTAATGGCAGACCATTCTCAAGGCATTCTGTGCAACAATGATTTACCACTTCAAGTTGATGGACATGTCAGAGCAAGGTGAAGGAGAACTGACTATTATGCCAATGACATGATGAAACAAGTAATCTGTAGTGAACCAAGAGTAATGCTGTGATGTGAATCCTTCACCAAATCACAAGACCTGCATCACTACTCAGCAGATACATCAACCAGGTCCAATGTCCTCATATTCAGCTATTTTGTTATGGTCCACAAGATCTCTTTAAGCAACACAATGCATGCCCAGTCTTAGCCAGGATCATCCAGAAGTTCCTTCAATACAACATTCAGATCATGGTCTGAACTCAACTGAACCCTGAGCAGAACCTTGTATTGAAAACACTTTCTGAAACAATTCCAAAGGCATCTCAGTCGAATCTGTTCTAGGCCAACATCTGGCCTGGTGCTTAATAAGAGTCTGAGACAGTAATGTCATGACTGACAACGCCATACAAATTGCATGTGTGTGACGTCATTTGAGATTGAGTTTTATAAGCACAGGCTCAGATGCCCAATTGCATCAGGCTATCCTCTGAGCTTGGGATGACATTCATCAGGCAGCAGGGGCGAGTGTAGCCTAGTGCTAAAGTGCTTGCCAATGGTGGACCCATTGGGCTATTTCTCATTCCAGTTAGTGTTCCACAACTATGTAACCAAGGCTGGGGCATGTACTTCCCTGTCTGCAAGATGCTGCATATAAAAGATCCCTTGTTACTAATCAATTGAATGGTGACAGCAGTTTTCCACTCTCATTGTCTGTGTGGTCCTCGACTATTTGACCGACGCCATATAGACATATAATTGAAATGTGCTGAGTGCGTTGAGTGGTCCACTCTTATGAGAAGCCAGTGCCACACTACCTCTGCCACCAATGTGTGGGTTATATGACATACATGCTAAACTGTAACAGATTGTGTTAAAACTGTCCAGAACATAGAGAATACTCAACGAGCTACGAGGCAATATTGTTTATCTTGCAAGAGTGAACTGATGTCCTTCCAGTCTTTGGTGAGGAAAGAACATCATCAATTCACGAGTGCAAGATAAACAGCATTGCAGAGTAGAGAGTTGGCTATTCTATTTATTACTCATTTTCAATATTTATCATTTTATGGAAGATTTTCAACTGATACTGTTGAGAACAAGAGGCAGCATTGTGTCATGAATAGCTGTGACGTACATATCACTGATGACGTAAGTTAGTTGTCGACAGGACTTCCACCATGAAACTATTCTTACACACAATTAACGGCCTATAGTGAAAGAAGGAAATGTTTTATATAACGACACACTCAACACATTTTGTTTATGGGTTATATGGCATCAGACATATAGTCAAGGACCACACAGATATTGATAGAGGAAACCCATTGTCGCCACTTCATGGGCTACTCTTTTCAGTTAACAGCAAGAGATCTTTTATATGCACCATCCCACAGACAGGATAATACATACCACAGCCTTTGTTACACCAGTTGTAGAGAACTGGCTGGAACAAGAAATAGCCCAATGGTTCCACCAACGACAATCGATCCTAGACCGACCGCGCATCAAGCTTTACCACTGGGCTACATCCCGCTCCGGCCTATAGTGAAGCACTGTTTATGACGTCAAAACGTATCTAGGCAGTGTTTTTGCCAGAAAGACATTTTTGGGTCTGGAGCTATGGATTGAATGCAACCAGTCAACCAGTATGGGGAGCCTCCCCAAGAAAGGAAAGGGTTATGTTAAGGGTTAGGATTAAGAAAATCGTACAATAATGATAAAGAATAATTAGTTTTGTAAAAAGGTTAACTTAAAAAAATAAAATCTGTAAAAACATTTGGGTATGGTGCCATACCTGTTTTACCCTCTGGCAGAAACCCTGATATGGGTAATAATTAAAATTGAACCATGAGAAAATATGTGTTTCTTGTGGTACTCAGTATATAATTAAAGTGCAAAATACTTACCACCACCAGGAATGTAAAAACCCAGGTGGCTCCCCTAATGTTATATTTTTCTCCCATCGTATCTGTATCAAAAAGAGAAACATGGTTTCTGATAATAGAATCATATCAACATGTTACACAACACATATCTGAACCACCCATAAGCTACAGTTCAAATTCAAACAAACATTTACACCAAAGATTGATACTAGAGTACCACGGCTATATTAAAGTTTACAATCTACAGTAATATTTTTATGATTTCATAATTGTTTCCACTTTTGTAAATTATCTCCAAGTCAGTATTATAGAAATCGCATCTTATACCTTAGTCTCTATGGCAGATCTGATATAAGCCCAAATAATTTTGTGGCAAGACGACTTGTCAGCATAAACAATACTGTCAACAACTTTTTCTAGGGTTATGCTGTTGTGTTTTTATTGGGGATGCAGATGTTTCGTCTTCTGGACGTTTCGTCCACTAAAATGCTTTTTATTGGATGAAACAAACACTGACTTTTGTCAGATCTACTAATGGCGACTTCCAAAAATTCCTAAAGCTTACGATGTCACCCACAGCCATCCTATGAAAATTATAAACATTAGTGTTGATTCCCATCACTTCTTATTGTAGGCCTATTCTTGACTATGGAAAACGTTTAAAAACAAACTTTGAGAGAAAAAAAGATCCAATAGGCCTACTGTTAATACTCTAAATATGGGAAATCACTATGTCAGTATTTCATTATTCTAAAGTACAATTTGGGTAATGTTACTAACAAATACAAATTTGTAGGTGCCCAATGTTTCAATGTTTGATGATTTAACTTATTCTCTAAATGAAACTTCTAAAATACTCACTTCTGATAAAAATGTCTGTGCTGATTTCTGTGCCCCTACGTGTAATAAATATTCATATACGTATAATGCTAATCTGAAAGAGAAAAGAACACACAATTGTTAAAACAACATGTAAACAAGACTTCCGATATAGTTCAATGGAGGCAGCCATTTATATCAACAATGGTCGCAACGTGTTTACAGTCGCACTCATGTTCGCTGCGATAATGGGTAATAAACGGCTAATCCGGAAGTAAAAATGACACTGTAACCTACCAAATATGTATTTCAATAACCGTGTTAATTAATTTGACGAAAGAATGCTCAAAATCGGCTACGATCGCGAATGAAACCGTAGTTCGTTGGGTATGTTTACAAACCGGAATAGCCTGTATGTGTAATACAGTTGAATGGGGCATTCCCCTCGTGTGCTTTGCCAGGTGCAACAGCATGCTAGCACACAAAGGGGATGTGCGATCGAAGCGGGGAATAGCGCGGAAGCTTTAGCAAAGTATGTGCATATCTTAGGTTTTACTTTTCCTACTGCAAACTACTCACTTTTCTCTTGCTTGAGCATCTGAGGGAACAGTAGATCCTTTCCCTTTGGCGTACATGCTGAGCGCTGAACTGTCACGCACCTGTCAAGCCATCAAGGACGACACTGACCTTGTTGCCTTGCCAACATCAAGTAGACCTGTCAAATGGCAACTCTCTATTGGATAGTTAATTATAGCAAGCATTGGAGTGCCTCAAAACCGCCCAGATCTAACATCATGTGGTACGGCGACAAAGACGTATTGGCGACTTGCCAATTATCTAGTTTGATCAGATCGGTGTAAATTTTTAGCGCAGTTAGCGTGTACTGGTAGAAGAAAAAAAATATTTAAAATATTACTAGTCTTACATTAATTTGTGAATGCTGAATAAAGTTAATTAAATGAAACGAATTCCATTTGTTTGTTCCATTCTATACTGCGAGATATTAGTACTAACAGAAACTAATCTGTATTAAATTGCTCAGCATAGATCTGAAATTTTTTTCATGTAAATTTATTTTTCTATATACACACAATTTTAATGTCCTAAGCCATCTATTCTTTTTTTTTTTATATTTTATTAAACACAATTTTTAATGTGACATGGTTTTATTATTCTAGTTTTTTTTAAATCGGGTATTTTAAAATGCTAATTATTTATGCCGCCAATTATTTATAAATTCCTGGACACTTCAAAATATTATTACTGACTTCTAAAGTTTTATTTAAATATTAATAATTGAAGTGTGCTTCTTTATTGTGCTTTAAAATATTTTCGATATCTACTTGTTTACTGAACAACGGGTCTCCGCTTTGTTTTGTCCCGCAAAACCTGGCTTCCCCTCACTTGTGGTCAATGAAACAATTTAAATAATAATGCGACGTAGCGTTGACCTATATTCCTCGAGATTTTGCTCAATAGTTTCTGAGGGTTCTCGAAACAGTCTCCGTTTAGACGAGTCCATAATCGGAGGGGTAATGACCGTAGACAATAAACAAGAAGAGAAAATTTTCGACATGCTACAACAAGCAGTATTACTGTACAAACCACCAGACGTATAGATATAAAATATATTCAGTTTGCTGTTTTGTAGTGATATTGTTAATTTTTCTCAATGAAATAAACACGCTGCACCCCTGTTAGCTCGTTTTGGGCGTTTCTCGAGACATTGTGTATCTGCAGTACCGTTCACCTCCTTCGTGGGCGGTTCATCCAAGACAGAAATGGCGGCAGGTTCGATTTCTGCTTTAGAGTTTTTAAATCAAGCTAAACAATTTATTAACACTTCTCAGAAGAATCGCGATACTTGGCAGTTAGTTATATCGCCTGTAAGTTTATTATTCAATGAAAGAAATGGGTACAATCAAATATTGGTATCACAAATAAACAACTTGCACTAGGAAAAAAACATCGTCTATTTTTACTCGACTCATACGTCTGAGCTGCATGGAGTTATCTCCCATGTTAGTCTGTTAACTGTGACGCGTTCAGGAGGGCGAGCGCTCGCGGTACCTCGGATCAATGAAATTGTGAGCGCTTCAGATTCTGAACCCGCCTCGGTAATAATGTTTTAAAATGCAGGCATATTTTTTATTAAAGCTATTACATTTTTAACTGGATAGTACCAGACGTTTGAATCCATGACGTTTCGCCCGCCCCCAGCCAGTTCGCCCCCATGTACCAGTTCGCCCCTAAGACGATTCTCCCCCAACTATTTACCTGTTCGCCCTCAAATATTTGTCAGTTTGCCCCCAACTTTTAGTCAGTTCGCCCCCAATTATTTGTTACTTTTAAACAATTATTGTACTGTTTCTTTAGAGGATATTAAAGTGTGTGTGTGTTTCTTTTCTTAGAGGGGAGGGGTTGTTGTCCTTCCACAATTTGGACTGATCATGAATCATGAGAATTGTAATAGGGGTTATATTTTTTTCAGATGTAATTAAACGTAGGGTGCTGAATAAGCGTAGACACCGACATTTTTTCACAAATTCACAAACCACATCATCAACATTTATTAAAACATCCATTCCTGCCAGATATGATTTTTTTTAAGAAGAAAGAAATAAAACAATGGTTGATCAGCTACATAACCTTGATGCTGATTATGCATCTTCGGCTAACATCTAAGAGGGCTTTGAACAGCAATTCGATATGACCTCTTCTGGTGAGCATTATTCTAATTGAGTGCAAGTGCGAATAATTTTAACATGCTCATATACGACTAGAGTTTCAAGCATGTCAATCCCGGGGCCTGTCTCTGGATAGCCAGTGACTTGCTCTGGGACAGAACAAAATTAAGGGGATAATTTTGAAATTTACATCTAAAAATTAAATAGTGGGAATTGACTGCTCGGCCGAATATTTATATAATTTGGAGCATTTTAGAAGGACAGTCCAAAAATAAATAAGAGAAAGAAGAGAGGATCGGACTATTTAATAATATTTTTGACATAAAATTTTGAACGAAGGTCTAAAAGTTTAAAGTCCGATCTATATGGTCCGGGCCGGGGGGGGGGGGGGGGGGGAGTAATTTTGTGGTGGGCGGAATTTGGAATACGAATTTAGTAGTTAGGTCAAAGACCGAAGACCAAAATGTGCTACCAAAATTTAAGTCCAAACAATAAAATTAGAGTGCTCGACCGAACAGGTTTTACGGTGATTTGAGCAATTTAGACGGGCTGTCATGGACGGAGGAGCCGGCCAGGGCTGGCTCTTGTGCCCATGACAAGCGTGTGCTACAACAGCTTGTTCTGAATGTGCACGTAAAACCCTATGACCTGACCTGACTAGCCTGGCATTCATATTCAACACAGAACAAACACATATGGATATATCAGAACAGAACTTTATTACACTCGGGCCGTTCCATGACCAGTATAAAAATTTCATGACTTTCCAGGCCAGGAACGTGACCCGAACTGACTGGGAGCAAACTGGTACCTTTGTAGGGGCAAACTGGTTATGCACATGGGAGCGAACTGACATCCTATTTGGGGGCGAACTGGCTGGGGGGGGGGGGGGGGGGGGGGAGAAACGTCTGGTACCCCAGACGTTTCACCCCCAAGTCAGTTCGCCCCAAGTCTGTACATCCCCAAATTCGGATGTCAGTTCGCCCCCGCAAAGTACCAGTTCGCCCCCACAAAGTACCAGTTTGCCCCCACAAAGTACCAGTTCATGGGGCGAACAGGTCAAACTGGGGTCGAAACATCATGGATTCGCAACAGTATACAGCTGCCACATGTTATGCCTCTTTCCAATTAGCAAACATGAGTATTTTAATTTACTTTTCAACAGCAGCACATACAGCCTATGAAGTTTGATATTTAAAGTGGTTGATCTCTGGTTGGAATGAAGAAACAAAATGGGTCCATAAAGGAATATTGATGAATTTTGTATGACACACGCACTTCAGTGTTAAGGACCACACATATTGAGAGAGGAAACCCGCTGTCACAAGAGGACCTAAAGTTACATCTGAATAAAATTAAAGTCTGTTTTGTTAAATGACACCACTAGTGCACATTGATTTATTAATCATCGGCTATTGGATGTCAAATATTTGGTAATTTTAACATATAGTCTTAGAGAGGAAACCTAAATTTTTTTCATTAGTAGCAAGGGATCATTTATATGCACCATTCCATGCACAGGATAGCACATACACCTTTGATAGACCAGTCATGGTGCACTGGCTGGAACGAGAAATAGCCCTATGGACCCACAGACAGGGATCGATCCCAGACCAACTGCACATCATGCAGGCACGCGCTTTACGACTGGGCTACATCTGAATAAACAGTTTATCAGTATGTATTTTTAATGAGATCAAGAATTGAAGCTATGGCTGGATTATTGTAGGGGAAACCAAGTACAGTATTGTAACAGAAAATGTTGACTACATCAGCATTATGCAATTGTATCTAGGTTGCCCCTATTAACAGGTTATGAGTTTGAAATGCTTTGAAATAGGACATTGCACTGGCATAGGAAGAGGGGGGAGGGCAACAGTGATAGTTTTATGTATTTATACATATACATATATATATATTATATATGTATTTATACATATACATATATATATATATATATATATATTATGTGTGTGTGTGTGTGTGTGTGTGTGTGTGTGTGTGTCACCACCCCACTTTTTTGCACCTTCCTATGCCCGTGCACTGCATTTCATGTGCTTTGACAAAGGTTAATCAGCAGTTTTCTTACTATCATCTATGTAAAAATATTAAAATATATATCTAATAATTTCCACAATTTTAGGGTACATAATTGTACCCTCTGGCAGAAACCCTGCAGAACCCAACAGGTCCACTGAGTGCAATTGACCTGCTTCCTAATTTCCATGCTTAATATTATACGCCTTGATGCACTCAGTAGATTATACAGCTGGTGACCTTTCTCAAACTCCTCATAGGTGGGTCCATTGGGCTATTTCTTGTTTCAGCCAGTGTACCACGACTGGTGTATTAAAGGCTGTGGTATGTGTTATCCTGTCTGTGGGATGGTGCATACGAAAGATCCCTTGCTACTAATGGAAAAATGCAGCGGGTTTCCTCTCTAAAACTATATATAAAAATTACCAAATGTTTGACATCCAATAGCCAATGATTAAATTCTCAAACAGCCTTCTGCTTTCAAAGATAATGAGCACTGGATTAATAAGGCCTAAAAATGTGTCACCAGGATAATGCCCCCTAAAATTAGGTAGGGGTCAGCTTTTTAATTATTTGTTTTTTTACTACGTGTTTTAACTCCTTTTAATATTAACATTAATTTTAAAAATCAAAGAAAATAATAATTAGGGTTGTCCCTTTTTTCGTAGTGTTAGGTTCCCAGAAACACATTAAAAAAATAATAATTTGGGGGGGGTGGGGGGGGGGTGGGGATGCCCATAGCTATTCTAACACCATGACTAATGTGTTATTAATTTTGGAATACGGTGATTGAGTTACAATAAAAATATTTCTTGCCCTTGACTTCAAAGGGGCGGGATGTAGCTCAGGGTAAAGAGCTCTCCTGATGCTAGACGGTTTGGGATCGATCCCTGTCAGTGGGCCTATTGAGCTATTTCCTATTCCATCCAGTGCACCATGATTGGTATTTCAACAGACTTGGTATGTGCTATCCTGTTTTGTGGGATGATGCATATAAAAGATCCCTTAGGCTTGCTACTAATGGCCAAATGTAGTGGGTTTCCTCTCTTAAGACTATATGTCAAAATTACCAAATGTTGGACAACATCCAGGTGTTGTTTAACAAAATAAACTAATGAGGTGTTTTTTGCTTCAAAGTAATAAGTATTTGACTTTCTGTGGTGAAAATGCACCTCTTGACTACCTTGACCGAGTGAGCAACTGGGGGCTCAAACCTAATGATGACACCGATGGTGAATACCACAGCTGTGATATGAATTGACATAGTTATGGGCTTTTGCCACTGGATAAAATTGAAGAGATCATTTTGGTTTTTAATTTTTGTTTCTTTGATGCAAAATGTATTGATTTAAAATAGCTATAAAATTGCTTTAGGTGAATATTTGTCTTTGTCAAAAACTGTTTAAAATTGCTGTAGATAACAATTTGTTGAGTGAGCGGTCAGCAATGGTGATTATCAGTATTCTGTGTTGTATGTTTTCAGCATGACAAGAATGATGTATACATCTGTCAGAGAGTAACGAAGAACGTTGCACAACAAAGTGCAGAACCTGTGTCATGTCTACCCCAAGATGTTCAAGAGATGGGTGAAAATATCACTGTAATTGGTTCTACTTCAGTGTTCATTTGTTGAAGTGTCATGAATTTATTAGCTATATATTTAAGCATTTTAGAAGGGAGTTCTTCTAAACTTCCTGTGCCTAACCTTAAACTATCCCCTTTTCCAACCTCCTAAGGACTAATATTAATTTAAAATTAAATAAATATTTTACTTTGGGAAGCCCACTCTAAATTGCACCAAAATTTTCAATGAGTACTCTTATATTTTTATTTTTCGTTTATTTTTAATTTTTTGGATGCGCATTCAAAATAATTAGACTTCCCTTTCGTTTGGCTTTAATAATCTAAATTGTCCTTTTAAATTTTCTGCCCCGGATCAGACCCCTGGCTATCCAGGAGCGGGACCCCAGGACAGACATGCTGGAAACCTTAGTGGTATATAAGCATGTTAAAATAATTCAGATGAGATCAGAAGGGAGTTGATTTGTATGTGAAATATTTTTATAAATTTGATATGGGGGGGGGGGGGGGGGGGGGGGGGGGGGGGGGGGGGGGGGGGGGGGGGGGAGGAGCAACAAAGTCATGGTCAGTTTTAATTTTATGAGTCACTTGGATTACAGTATTGCAGTTGTACATTTAACATATTCACTCTGCAGGGTTTGAAATGGGCAAAAATGTATTAAAAAATTAGTTGAATGGTGATGCTATATATGTAACAAAATATATAATATGGGTCACATTAATTAAATATTGGGTCTTTTTCAACTGAACAACATGGATGCTGTCTTATTGAACCTGTTTGCATTTCGGCAATTACCATATGTTTTGAAACATCTGCCATAATTCAGTTTAAGTTCATATTTGATCAAATTTAAGTCATAAAGCTATGCGTCCGAATGTGTGTGTGTCCATTTATGCAGTTGCTAGTACAGTTTTCTATCCATGTGTGTTTTTCACATCTAAATTTAATCTAGACTTATTAAAATAATATGCCAGACAGTTTAATAGTAACGATTTCATCCTTGCATGTCGTTTTTGTTTTTGTTAATTTAGTCTCGGACTAATATTTTATTTCATATTCTGTAAACTGATTTTGTCCCTGGTAGGATGACGACAAATCATGCCTTGATACAGCACCAGTGTTGTCTGAAACGATCAGCTATGAGTATCACATCGTCTATAGCTGCAGCTATGCGGTACCAGTTCTGTACTTTACAGTTTCCAATTCAAGTAAGTGTTAAACCTGCAATCTCATCTCACTCTACTATAATAGCATTACTAACAGTTTTCATAAAGGCAGGTGTTTCATCTCTTGTTTTTTTCTGTGTGCACATTAAATTTATGGATTTAACATTTGATTGTCACATTGCTAAAACACAACCAGGCCTCTGAGACTAGAAAATGTGCATAGCCCATTATGCATGCCAAAAAGAACCCTGTAAATTATCAACATTTAATGGATGGATGAAAAATCAATTGCACAAAACTAGACATTTGCAAGCAACGAGTGAACGAAATTATCATTTGTGGGATTTTCAGGGGTGTGCAGCTGATCAATCTTTGTGTGATAATCAGTCCTCTGAACATCAATGGCTAGGATGTCTATGGAAATTTTCATTTCTCAGAGGTCTGTGCAAGATAATATAAAACCCATCAACCTCACACCTTTTTAAAAAAGTACCATTTAACATTTATGCTCAGATTTTAGTGGTAAAATATAAATATTGCAGTGGAGAAAACGTAAGAGAATCCGATACGTGTGGGCAAGCTCACCATTTAGAAAACGTAAGAGAATCCGATATGTGTGGGCAAGCTCACCATTTAGAAAACGTAAGAGAATCCGATATGTGTGGGCAAGCTCACCATTTAGAAAACGTAAGAGAATCAGATACGTGTGGGCAAGCTCGCCATTTAGAAAACGTAAGAGAATCAGATATGTGTGGGCAAGCTCGCCATTTAGAAAGAGTAATAGAATCCGATACGTGTGGGCAAGCTCGCCATTTAGAAAACGTAAGAGAATCCGATATGTGTGGGCAAGCTCGCCATTTAGAAAACGTAAGAGAATCAGATTAGAAAACGTAAGAGAATCAGATATGTGTGGGCAAGCTCACCATTTAGAAAACGTAAGAGAATCAGATATGGGTGGGCAAGCTCGCCATTTAGAAAACGTAAGATATGTGTGGGCAAGCTCACCACTTAGAAAACGTAAGAGAATCAGATACGTGTGGGCAAGCTCGCCATTTAGAAAGAGTAAGAGAATCAGATACGTGTGGGCAAGCTCGCCATTTAGAAAGAGTAAGAGAATCGGATACGTGTGGGCAAGCTCGCCATTTAGAAAACGTAAGAGAATCGGATACGTGTGGGCAAGCTCGCCATTTAGAAAGAGTAAGAGAATCAGATACGTGTGGGCAAGCTCGCCATTTAGAAAGAGTAAGAGAGTCAGATACGTGTGGGCAAGCTCGCCATTTAGAAAACGTAAGAGAATCAGATATGTGTGGGCAAGCTCGCCATTTAGAAAACGTAAGAGAATCAGATACGTGTGGGCAAGCTCGCCATTTAGAAAACGTAAGAGAATCAGATACGTGTGGGCAAGCTCGCCATTTAGAAAACGTAAGAGAATCAGATACGTGTGGGCAAGCTCGCCATTTAGAAAACGTAAGAGAATCAGATACGTGTGGGCAAGCTCGCCATTTAGAAAACGTAAGAGAATCAGATACGTGTGGGCAAGCTCGCCATTTAGAAAGAGTAAGAGAATCAGATACGTGTGGGCAAGCTCACCACTTAGAAAACGTAAGAGAATCAGATACGTGTGGGCAAGCTCACCACTTACAAAACGTAAGAGAATCAGATACGTGTGGGCAAGCTCACCACTTAGAAAACGTAAGAGAAGCAGATACGTGTGGGCAAGCTCACCATTTAGAAAGAGTAAGAGAAGCAGATACGTGTGGGCAAGCTCACCATTTAGAAAGAGTAAGAGAATCAGATACGTGTGGGCAAGCTCACCACTTAGAAAACGTAAGAGAATCAGATACGTGTGGGCAAGCTCACCACTTAGAAAACGTAAGAGAATCAGATACGTGTGGGCAAGCTCACCATTTAGAAAGAGTAAGAGAATCAGATACGTGTGGGCAAGCTCACCATTTAGAAAACGTAAGAGAAGCAGATACGTGTGGGCAAGCTCACCATTTAGAAAGAGTAAGAGAAGCAGATACGTGTGGGCAAGCTCACCATATAGAAAGAGTAAGAGAATCAGATACGTGTGGGCAAGCTCACCATTTAGAAAACGTAAGAGAATCAGATACGTGTGGGCAAGCTCACCACTTAGAAAACGTAAGAGAATCAGATACGTGTGGGCAAGCTCACCACTTACAAAACGTAAGAGAATCAGATACGTGTGGGCAAGCTCACCACTTAGAAAACGTAAGAGAATCAGATACGTGTGGGCAAGCTCACCATTTAGAAAGAGTAAGAGAAGCAGATACGTGTGGGCAAGCTCACCATTTAGAAAGAGTAAGAGAATCAGATACGTGTGGGCAAGCTCACCACTTAGAAAACGTAAGAGAATCAGATACGTGTGGGCAAGCTCACCACTTAGAAAACGTAAGAGAATCAGATACGTGTGGGCAAGCTCACCATTTAGAAAGAGTAAGAGAATCAGATACGTGTGGGCAAGCTCACCATTTAGAAAACGTAAGAGAAGCAGATACGTGTGGGCAAGCTCACCATTTAGAAAGAGTAAGAGAAGCAGATACGTGTGGGCAAGCTCACCATATAGAAAGAGTAAGAGAATCAGATACGTGTGGGCAAGCTCACCATTTAGAAAACGTAAGAGAATCAGATACGTGTGGGCAAGCTCACCATTTAGAAAGAGTGTTACATATTTTCTTCAGACTTGTTCTTTAACCACTATTTAATTATAATTATTATCTATATAAATCATGGTTCACACGGTCTTGAAAAGTGCTTGAATTTACGAGTTTGAAATGAACATTTTGCTTATTTTCACTTTTTTGGGAAAAAGTGCTTGGAAAGTCCTTGAAAAGTGCTTGAAAAGTCTTTGAAAAGTGCTTGAATTTCATGTCAGTGCGACTAGCGTGTGATTTTAACCAGAAATTACGGAACAATCTCGAAAGAAATTTAGCATTTTTACTTCCGTGTTCGCGTTGCGCGACCCGAATGTACAAATGCTATGTTCCGAATGCCTCAGCCGAGATTTACCAATTATTGACGAGCGTAATAACCTTGTTTTGAGAACTGCAAACAATAGTCAGGCGAGATGACACGGAATCACTTAGATTTTGAAGTTTTTGCAAGCACATGTTCAAATTTAAACATGCCTAGTGGAAAGTGTTTTTAACAAAACGTGATGTCGAAAATATGCATGGATCAGAGAGAGTAAGGACGTGTCAAAGGCCATGTGTTCCTGTTGTCTCAAGGATATTAACATTGGCGCCATGGGCGAGAGCGCACAAAAACAGCGAAAAACTGAAAAAATATACATCAGATTAACATGATTAAGCCTAAATACTGGAAAACTTTAAATTCTTGCCAACTAGAAAAGGACATTTGTGAAGCTTACAATGCTAAACATGTTAAACTTGACAACATTATCTGCAAATGGAAAGTACTGTCTATAAAAACATACATTTTCTATTAAAAAATATTGTTCGAAAAGGCTGGTTAAGGTTTGTATTTATGGTCCTTGAAAACAACGTAGGTCCTTGAAATGTCCTTGAATTTTATGGGTCCTTGCCTGTATGAACCATGGAAATTATGCACCTACTAATAGTTAGTGACTGAACAGTGTACAGGGTTCATACAGGTTTGAAAAGTGTTTCAATTTGAATGGCTGTAATGAAAAGGCCTTGAATTTGTCAAAACTAATGACAAAATAAGTTTTCCTGTAATCCCAAAAATATTTGGCTGGTATTATTGACAATTTGTACTAGTCCTTTTCATTTTATCACAAATAAAAAAAAAATATTGGATACACGGTTATGAATAGTGATGAAAATATATTAAATCAAGTGTTTCCAATTTGAATGCATTGAATGCAAAATCCCTTGATAACTAATTTTATAATGAAAAGTGCTTGAATTTTGCCTTCCAAATTTCATATGAACCTTGGTGTATTAAACATGCCTTTCTTTGTGTCACTTTTGAAATAAATATATAAACCAGGAACAATTTGTTCATTATCACATTGCAGTTCACTATGTAAGATTCAGAAATCACTACACAGTTCTAAAACAATAAACAGTAGTAGCTATTCAATTTTTAAATTGATCTGTACTGTCACTAATCAAAACTTTGCAAAGAAATGTCTCCACTTATGAATATATATTGTATATTTGGTTTGTCCACACAGAAGGAAAGCTGTTGTCCCTGGATGATGTTTGGTCGATGGTTCCTGACTACTACCAGCAGAGACTGCAGGATGAGAGATGGACATTTCTCACACAGCAGGTTATCACGGCAAAATAGTGTCGACTCGGGAGTCAATTGAAATTTCATCATTGGTTATAATTCGTTTGCACCATGAATCAATTTTTAATTACATAATCAGTTAAAATAATAATGAACATAAGAATTTGAATTTAAATTAAGGACATGCACCTACTGTCACGTTCTCCGGGATAGACCCTACAAATTGTTAATATTACCTTTAATAACTATGTAATATTTTTTCTTTTTATGTACACATGAAAAAACAACAACAAAAAAACAACGTTTAAACTGGAGAACTATTACAGTTCACATTTTCCCACACAATCGATTAAGATTTCTATAATGGATCATCACATCGGTTTAGCCAAACCGATCAATTTTCAGTTATAATCGATAACTGAAAAATCACTACTGGGAAATTACCAGGTTTCAAACTGTTCTCAAATTCAGATTTCTCAAATATATTTCAATACTAATTTACTGAAAAGCTAATTTAAAAATGTCATGCTCTGTTTGTAGATTTACTGCCATTTCTGTTGTCCAGTTAATTGAAACTTGAATTTGGTTAGTCATTTGCTGACCAAATTTCATTAAATAGTAATCAAATTTTGGGGGTCTAGCTTAAACCCTGCATAACTGCATGGCTTTTTTTTTTTTACTTACTGGATCAGAGAAATGTTTTTCTATTCTTCTTCTTCTGCGTTCCCAAGGCCATGCTCAGACTTCCAGTTCTGTTCTCACCAAGAAGTCCGCTGTCCGTTGAAGGGACGACGTCGGTCCCCAAAGTTTCTCTTTTAGGTCCACCGGATACGGCCAGGTTCTTGTCTCAGGGTGCTATATGATGGACAGGACTGAAGAATGTGTTCAGGCGTTTGGGCATCTGTATCACAGTGACATTCATCAGCGTGGGCAAGTCTGAGTCTATAGAGGTGGGAGAGCAGGCGACAGTGGCTAGTCCTCATTCTAAAGATGGTTACTTGCTGTGTTCTGTCCAGTGACTCAAGGTTGTCCTCTTTTTCCACTTCCATCCGTATCTTCCAGTTGGTATTAAAGTGGTTCTTTATGATGGTTTTCACCTCCGAGTATGATGTGGGTTGAGATACTTGCTGAAGTTTGCTTCCTGTTTTTGAGAGCCTGTCTGCTTCTTCATTGCCTGGCACGCCACAGTGGGATGGTATCCATTGAAGGATTATGTTTGTTCTTTTTTACATATCTTGAAGTTCCCTCCTGATATTCAACAGGATATCTTCGCCACAATGTGTCTGGAGGCTCTGTAGTAGAGATCTGCAGTCTGTAAGGAAAACAGTGTTGGGAGACAGTTTGTCTTGTAAGTTTAGTACTTTAGCTGCTTCAAGTAGTGCACATGCATCAGCTCTAAAGTTGGTGGAGAGATATCCAGTTGTGATGGACTTCGATGTGAAGCTTCCATCAACATATCTGATAAAGACACACCCTCCTCCATTTTTGACAGCATTTTCAGCAGAGCCATCTGTATAGACTTGGGTCCAGGAATCTCTGTGGTAATCCCTGTCCAACACCTCGAGGGTAAGGGCTTTGAGTTCTGCCTCTGTGTGTTCCGCCTTGTTACCAACTCCTGGCGTGCTTGTCGTCTTCCAGGATCTTGAAAGATAGGTTGGCTTGTCATTTGGCTTGTTGATCAGGATGAGATTGTTTTTTATCATCCAGTCTTCTATTTGCTCGCCCCTATTATTGAGTTCAGTGTATCCCCAACTGGGTGAGTGTCTGTCAAGTGGGTTTCCTGGATGCAGATAGAGCAAGAGCCCGGGGTCATTTATCTGACGGAAGTGACCATTGTTTGGTGGTTGTTTTTGGAAAGAGTATACCTAGGCCAATCAGAAAAGTCAATCCTTAAGTGTACCCAGCGGTGGATAAGGTCACGAGGCAAGGTCAACGGTCAAATCAGTGCATTTTACAAAAAAATTCAAAAATGATTTTCATTAACCATATTACCCACCCAAACTAATATAGAGTCATTTTATTACACAATAAATGAGTAATCAGACTTCCTATATTTGATTTAACAGTAAAATATGAAGAATATCTGACACAAAATTGCGAATATCTCATAAACCGATAGACTTTTGCAAAAGTTGGAGTTATTTTACTGATACTTAAAAGATGAGATTTTATCATGCATATTATGTTGCTAAACTTCCTTTTTCATTGATAACTGCATTTGATAACTATGACGAACTAACAGAAACCCTCTCCGGGAAGGACACACTCCATGACACTGTTGGCATCTGCTATCAAAACAAATTAACAATGCCACGTGAACAGGGTAACTTCACTGAGACTCAGAACGTCCCACAGAAAAGACGACTGCAAGACAAAAGTTTATGGATCCCCTCCAAACGAAGAAGGCGACAATATGACCCACCAGGCAAGAATATTGAGCCATACAAGAGGAAACCATCCATGTCAGCATTTTCCTTCGAGGTGTATGAGGTTAATCCCCCAGAAAACCTCAGGAAGATTCAGAAAATGAACCATATATGGATGTTGTCCTGTTTCTTACGAAAAGACACGCCCATGTGGAGGGGATGGAATTCCCTTGTTCACCATGATAGCCTCCCACAGCAGGTAATAGGATATATGGAAAATATAGACCTACCACCAACCAGACTGGATGTCGTGCAAGAAACACTTCGCATAGCACAGAAGGTAGCATATGAGTGTGGAGACCCTTATGCCATTGTTAGTTATGATCTGGCCATCGCTAAGCCAGCCCTACAGATTCAGGCACAAGAGTCTCCCAAATATGATAATGTCTTCATTTGCTTTGGGACATTTCATATCACAATGTCATATTTCGGTTCATTAGGTTATCTCCTTGACTCATCAGGTGCCTCTGAGATATTGTGCAATGTTGATGTCCTAGCCTCTGGTTCTGTGCGTGGCTTTCTTAGCGGAAAGCATTTCAATCGTTGTAAACGTCTGCATCCACTTCTTGCCACAGCTCTGCAGATCCTGCATTTCCGTCGGTTTACTGAACTGCATGGAGTTGTATCTGATGAGGTAAAGACTGTGCTGGATTCCTTTGCTGAGAATCCATCAGAAGCGAGTCTGTCAGAGGTCCTTAAGTCTGATGCTTGCAACAATTTGTTAGACAGATATAACAAGTACACTGACACCACGAGAAGTGGGGAACATGGGAAGACAGCTATGTTCTGGATAATCTACATAGATCTGGTTCACTTGTACTTGTTACTTGATTATGCCTGCCGAACAAATGATGTCGATCTATACATCCACGCCCTTGGTCGTATGTGCCCCATCTTTTTCGCCACACATCGCCCCAATTACGCCAGATGGATGACAAGGTTTCACTTGCATTTGTTGAACATGGACAACACTCATAAAGGGATCCGTGACATGTTTGAAGGAGGAGCTCTCTCTATTCGCCGCACAGCAAAGAATTTCTCACGCAGTGCTGTAGACCTTACACTCGAGCAAACTGTCAACAAAGATGCAGCGTCAAGACATGGTGGCATTGCAGCATTCACTCAGTGCGTCAATGCTAGGAAAAGGTGGATGCTTACAAGATCTTTCAGGGGAGCTATTGTAGGATGTCTCCTGGATATGGCTGGTCTTACTCTTAATGAGGAAATTTCGCAAGAGCTAAAGCCATACAGAATCAAAAGGGACAACAATGACTTACAAGTAATCTTGAAAAGCCTGGAAGAAACCTTGAATCCATTTCAAGAAAACCTGCCTTAGCTTTACTGCCTCACAACTGGTCGTGCAACTTCTGCTGATGTACAGAATGATCTTACTGGAGTTGTAGACAAAGGGAATGAATGGTATAAAGAGTTTGTCACAGAGTGCCAGGCTGACCCAAAACGTTTCGAAAAGCCAATAAAGCGTCGAAAGGTCAAGAACTTCACAGGGGATGCATTAAAGACAAGAATTTCATCAAAAGACCAGAAGATAAAGGAAATCCGATGCACACGTGATGTCTTCGGTAGATTGCTCTTTCTTGCTGCCACAAAGAAGCTTGATTTGACTAACGTTCTGTCCTTCCCACTCACAGAAGTGCCACTTTCCCTTTGTCACATAAATGGAGCCATGAACAAAACGGATAAATCGGCCTTAATGAAGAAGTTGGAAGCTGAGGGGACTGCAAACACAGAAACTGGTCATGTTGATGTCTACATTCTTGATGCCATGTTCTTTTTGCGCACACTACCAGAGCTACCTCAAACCTTCGGTGGCATTGCAAGACTTGTACTTCAACAGGCCTGTTCATTTTCCAAGGTAGTCCATATTGTCTGCGATACATACAACGAAGGACCCTCCATCAAAGGGTATGAACGCGAGGAGAGAGGAAACCATCAGGTTAGGTATACGATTACTGGACCATCTCAACGGAGACCAGCAAACTTCAACCAAGCACTTCTATCGGCATCCTTCAAAACGGCACTCCTGCTTTTCCTTCGAGATGATGGACATCTTTGACTTATGTTGAAGTATTAGAAGGTCATACAGTCTACTTTGGCCTCGAAGAAAGTTGCTACTTGTATAAAGCCGACGATGGAAACATCCAAACCCAGGAAGTGAAGGAACTGAATAGTGCTCATGAAGAAGCCGACAGCAGAATCATCTTCCATGCTGATTTCATTGGGAAACTATGCCAAGCCAGATCACAGACTGTTGTTGTTCGTAGCTGCGACACTGATGTTTTTATACTACTACTCTATCACGAGAAGTATTTGAATGTCACCATCTGGATGGATACTGGCACCAGCTCGAGGAATACCAGACGCCTGATCAACATATCAGAACTTGCCCAGAAACTAACACCACCTGTGTGTTCTGCACTCCCAGTCTTTAACGCCTTCTCTGGATGTGACTACACGGCCGCATTCCTTCGTAAAGCAAAGGCAAGACCCTATGGACTGATGATCAAGAATGCAGAATACATATCAGCATTCGCTGAACTAGGATCAAGTGAAAATGTTGAGCCCCAGGTTTCTGCAACTCTTGAGCAATTTGTTTGCTGTATGTATGGGATCTACAAAGCGACAGATGTGAATGACGCTCGGTTTGTCCTCTTCAAGAAGTCATATGCTCCAAGGAATGAAGACAGTCCAATGGAGAAGATCAAATCTGCTGACCCTTGTTGCCTACCACCATGCAAAGATGTTCTTCAACAAAAGATAAAGAGGGCAAACTATGTTGCACATCTATGGAAAAATGCCAGACAATCCAATCCAATCAAATTTCCAGCACATGGCCATGGATGGAGACTCACAGACAATAACAAACTGGAATTTGTTTGGTTTGAGGGCCCACAGAGTCCAAGTAAACTTTGCACAGAACTGGCAGAAGATGCTTCATTCAACGATCATGAGGAAGAAGAAGAGGATGATGAAAATCTCACCTACAGTGTCTCTTCTGATGAAGAAGACGATGACGAAGAGGATTGAGTAGGTTCTTTGGCCATTCAAGTATATGATTTGACCTTGTTTCATTAGCTTGTCCACCATTGGCTAATCGTCAAGATTGACCTTTTCCATAGTCCAAAGTTTGCACCGGAAGTCACCTATATTCTTTGAAAAACTGCATTGACTAGTGTTCTACGTGTTGACAGCATTGAACATAAATATATGCATGCTAAAGTAGCATCTTGTAAGTATCAGTAAAATAACTCCCTCTTTTGCAAAAGTCTACCGGTTTACGAGATATTCACACTTTTCTGTCAGATTTTCTTCACATTTTAAGGTTAAATTAAAGGTAGGGAGTCTTATTACTCATTTATTTGTGCATAAAATGACTCTTTGTTACTTTGGGTGGATAATATGGTTACTGAAAAACATTTCTCAAAAAATTTGTAAAATGCACTTATTTGACCTTTGACCTTACCCTGTGACCTTATCCACCGCTGGGTACACTTAAGGATTAACTTTTCTGATAGCCCAAGGTATACTCTTTCCAAAATTAGCCACCAAACAAATGGTCATTTTCATCAGATAAATGACCCTGGGCTAAGATGATGTCAACCTTTTCCCTTTTCAGGAAGTTCTGCAGTTCAGGCTTCTTGTTGCGGATGCCTTCAGCATACCATTGTGCAATGAAGAGTGGAGCATCTGGAGTTTTGGACTTTGGTCGACTATAGTAACTTTTGCTCCCATTTCCATCATTTGTAGAGTTTTTTCCACCAGTAGCTGTAGGTGGGCCCCTTCGAGGCTTGGGGCCCGGCTCCATCCCTGTCTGGCGGAGAGCAGGGTGAGCACCATATCTTCTGATATTTGTTTGCATGGCCATAATGGGTAAGTGCGTATGTGCTCGGTTTTCTTCAAGGAGGTCCCCTTACTGTATACTACTTTGAAGGAGTTCTTGACAGGTTGCTTGTTGTTAGCTGAACGGGTCTATCTCCCCGGGTGTTACATCTGAGTTTTCCTTCTCATAGACAGCTTGTCAACCAAGACTACAAATGCTGTTTATCCGGGTTTATTTTCAGAGTTTTCCTTCTCATAGACAGCTTGTCAACCAAGACTACAAATGCTGTTTATCCGGGTTTATTTTCAGAGTTTTTCTTCTCATAGACAGCTTGTCAACCAAGACTACAAATGCTGTCTATCCGGGTTTATTTTCAGAGTTTTCCTTCTCATAGACAGCTTGTCAACCAAGACTACAAATGCTGTTTATCCGGGTTTATTTTCAGAGTTTTTCTTCTCATAGACAGCTTGTCAACCAAGACTACAAATGCTGTTTATCCGGGTTTATTTTCAGAGTTTTCCTTCTCATAGACAGATTGTCTTTCGTGACTTACATCCTCTGTCTGAACTTGCTAGTTTCCCATAGCTGGGCCTGGATTGGTGAGTGCCAGAGCGTATCCATACACCGATGGGTCATGCACACTGCACCTCTGGGGCTCCAGCTGCTCCGAGATATCTCTCTCCTCCTCCTCCTCCTCCTCCTCTCTCCCCTCTCCCCTCCCCTCCCCCCCCCCCCCCCCCCCCCCCCCCCCCCCCCCAGTCTGGCCTGGGTCTGCAAAGGCCCAGTTTCAGTGGTGTGCAGGGGGCACTGGGGAAGTCTTGTCTGTGGAGAGGTTATGTACCGGAAGGGTGGGACTTACATACATCTGCCCACTTTTTCACCATGGCAGGTTATCCGGCGGCTACAGCTGAAAGCGAGAGGTATATAAGCCAGTTGCTCTTTGCTATAGCACTAGATACATCACACAAACCTGTGGCTAAGGGCCACCACACCACTTTTTCTATTCTAACTTGTTACAGGAACACAAATTGTTATTTCTCCGAGGCCTGTGCAAGGTGACATAAAACTCATCTACCTCACACACCTTTTTATACGCCTATGATGGGTCGTATTATGGTATGGCATTGTCCGTCTGTTAACTTTTTCTTGTCCAGACCATATCTTACATGTAAATGCACACAGAATCATCAAATCTCACATGTAGGAATAACATGGGCTAGCAGTGTGTCGCATACTATTACTAAGTCACTGTGACCTACTTTTCACGGTCTACTGCACATAACAGTAAATCCTTGTCCGGATCATATCTTGCATACAGGACCATCAAATCTCACATGCAGGGACAACATGGGATGGCGGTGTGTCGCATACTATTACTAAGTCACTGTGACCTACTTTTTACGGTCTACTGCACAAAACAGTAAATCCTTGTCCGGACCATATCTTGCATACAGGACCATCACACCTCGCATGTAGGAACAACTTGGAATGGTGGTGTGTCACATACAATTACTAGGTCTCAGTAATACATACCAAAAAATCTAATAATTTGTTTTTAAAAAGTACTATTTAACATTTGTGCTCCGATTTTAGTGGTAAAATATAAAATGCAGTGGAGACAACTTAAGAGAATCAGATATGTGTGGGCAAGCTTGCCATTTAGAAAGTTACCTATTTCCTTCAGACTGTTCTTTAACCAAATTTTTAATATGATATTTTCAAAATAAAGTACTTCTAAAATGGTCAGTTATGTCACAGCACATCCAGGACTCAAACTTAGTAATTTGTTACCTATGGCTATTTTTAAAGGTTTTTGCCATAGATTAAATTCTAATTTTTGGCAATGTTGAGCCTGTCTATGGCAATTTTAAACCAGGGACATTTGCAACAAATAAACACACTATCAAAAAAACTAAAATTATCCCTTTAACCAACACCAGTAATATTTATCCAGTAGCAAAAAAACCCTTCTGTTTATAAGTAAAGCCCTTGACTTACAGCAATTGCCATTGGTGCCACCATTAAAGTGACAGACCCTAGTTTTCAAACACTACAACATATTTTTCACTGTTAAAGCCGTTTTTGATCATTTAAATTAGAAGTACTTACATTTTATTGTTTGGAATATTAATTTTTGTACACCTGAAGTGATTCTGGTTATCCAGGTTTTTGTAATATCGCAAAATGCATTTTTAATCATTCTAAAAACGCACGTTCGTCTCAGAAGTAATGGTTATCGAGACAAAAATCTAGTTATTTGTAGACGATATTTCCCTGTTTAAACATCACAGACTTTAGCTTCTCTCTGTTATAACCGTATCCAAATGCGTGTTGCAGGTTTATAGATTAACTAAACCTAGTGTCGGTTTCACGCGCTGAAACTAGGGTCTGCGGCTTTAAGTTGGAATCTTATAAACCATATCTTTGTTTGTTTTTAGAATAGTCAAAAACGTGAGTGTATTTTTAATGGTGTGATGTTGTTCTAGGAACATCCCATTCTCGGCCGGCCGTTTTTCCAGCTGCATCCCTGTCACACTGCAGACCTTATGAAACAAGTTAACAGCAAACTTCCACAACAGTAAGATGTTTGTCAGTCTTTTTTCCTTTTATTTTTTTTATTTTAATTTCATCTATTTTTTTCCGGATGAGGCAGCTCCCCCGTTAACTTCTGCTGTCAACCTTCACGTCTCAGTTCTTGTCTCCCACTATGAGAGTGCTTGTGTCTGGTGGCCAACATGGCCATTTCCCATCAGCTTTTGCTATGTGCTTAGTCTAACCATTCAAAGAGTGTTGATTGGTCAATTCTAGCATTGTTAAAAGGCACCTGAAACCACCCCTTCCATTGGTGAATGTATTGTCATTCTTATCAGATGGTGGATTTTTTAAATCATACTTGAAGTGTATATACACAGGCCATAATCTAAAATTGAAAACATTGCAGAAATGACTTCTCCCTTCTTTGGAGAAAGGGGAGAAGTTTGATAAAAATAAGTGAAGTGAACATTTATGGATAGTATCAGTAATACAATGACATCCAATAATAAAATGTATGTAAGTTTTCATTAAAACCCAGTATTATTAAGTAGTTAATAATTAATTTTTAATTATTGTGTCGTTATGTAAAAAGAAAGTAATAATTAGTATTTTTGGCATTACTGAAATGAATGTGGCCGAGAATTAACAATGGTTGGCTTATCACTGTAATGGCACGACATATGTCGATGTACACTTTGGCACCAAAGTAAAAACACAGACCGACACAGTGTTAAACGTGAACTATGGCACTACACAAGTCGGAGTCGTGATGTCTGTTGTGCAGTGTGCGATTTTTGCCAAGCTAGAGAGTCCTATATGATTTTTGCAAGCCTCGGGCACCCGGATTCTCCTCAAAATCACACACTGTTGTGTTGTTTTGTTTTTGAAATGGGATTACATTCAAAATATGGCGACTTCAACTTCTCACTGCCTCTTATAACTCTGAGACTTGAACAGAGTTTCAACGGAAAAAAACTTAATTTCACCAGCAAGAATAGGGCCTGTATCACTTATTTTGAGGATAAATCACATGCATACAGTCCTATGTTAACATTTAACTGAATGATGTAATTGGCCTATAGATAAGAATGTATGAAAAACATATTTTTTAACATTCTTAAGTGGGGTGAAGTAAAACATCACATTTCTGACCAAAAGTCTGTCCAAAATTAAACTAAGCTCAATTTTGTTTTCCTTAATGTAAGTTTTATTATTATTATTTAAAAAAAAATGTTTTGCACATTTATCCATTCATTCATTTACCAACAAAATTATAAGAGATACATGTGATTTTTCACCATTTTATTTTTTACATAATGTTTATGAAGAAGATGTAAAATGCTAAAAAGTGACACATTTTAGATGAGTATAGAGTTTTCAGCCCCATAAAGATAATTTTTGCTTTTGTTTAAAAATTATATCTTGATTTAACATTACTGAAATATGTTTGAATGGCTAAACATGGTACTAACACGTTTTTACTACAGACATGTTAAGACTGATGTATGTATATATTTCAGGATTTCTCACTGATTGTTTAATGTTGTGTTTACAGGAACTATTTGATAACATGGCTGAGTACAGTAGGACCTGTTGTGGGGTTGACGTTGCCACTGTATTATGGGGTTGAATGTACATGAGTAGAAAAACCTACACAGACTGGGCTACCGGCGAACAACACAAATCGCTATCGTCAGTACAGTTCCTGTCAGGGTGTAGATGGAATCCTACAGGAGTGAGAAAAAGAAGAATGATCTGAACGTGGACTATAAACTGTTGTTAACAGAACATGCATGATTTAATCAATGATGTCAGTAAGAGGACTGATTGAAGAGGCGTGACATAGCCCAGTGGTAAAGTGCTCGCTCGATGTGCAGTCGGTCTGGGATCGATCCCCGTCGGTGGGCCCATTGGGCTATTTCTCATTCTAGCCAGTGCCCCACAAGTAGTATATCAAAGGCTGTAGGATGGTTCATATAAAAGAACCCTAGCTGCTGATCGAAAAGAGTAGCTCATGGAGTGGAGACAGCGGGTTTCCTCTTTCAATATCTGTGTGGTTCTTAACCATATGTCTGACGCCATATAACCGTAAATAAAATGTGTTGAGTGCGTAGTTAAATAAAACATTTCCTTTCCTGATTGAATTACATGTAAAGGTGGCTGTCTCAACGTTGCAAACTTCTCAACGTTGCAAACTGGGGGCTTTCCTGATTGAATTACATGTAAAGGTGGCCGTCTCAACGTTGCAAACTGGGGGCTTTCCTGATTGAATTACATGTAAAGGTGGCCGTCTCAACGTTGCAAACTGGGGGCTTTCCTGATTGAATTACATGTAAAGGTGGCTGTCTCAACGTTGCAAACTGGGGGCTTTCCTGATTGAATTACATGTAAAGGTGGCTGTCTCAACGTTGCAAACTGGGGGCTTTCCTGATTGAATTACATGTAAAGGTGGCCGTCTCAAACTGGGGGCTTTCCACAAACATTGGGGCGGGATGTAGCCCAGTGGGAAAGCGCTTGCCTGATAACAGCCAGTGCACCACAACTGGTATATGCTATGGTAAGTGCTATCCTGTCTGTGGGATGGTGCATATAAAAAATCCTTGCAAACTTTATTGTTTATTCCACAAATATTATTTATTAACTTTTGCTTTGAGATGTAAGCTTTAAACCTTCAACTATTTACCCATTAAAAATTACAACTAAGTGATTTAAGTTACTTGTAGAAAAAGAAATTGGAAAATATTTAGTTCAAGCAAACATTCCTTAACCTTAGTAATCTAGTTATACTGGACACAGCTCCATTTGCATCGCATATAAGTGCATTACAATCTCACTATTCCTAGTTTATTTATGCAAAGAACATGAATGGGATTGATTAATTTGTAGGTTTATTACAATTAAATATAACAATAGTGGAATGTGCAATTTGTAACTATGATATAGCACTTTTAGGCTTGATATATTTTTTTAAATGTTTTACGCACCTGCCAACCTGAATTTTTTCCATTTAGAATAAAAAAATTAATTTAAAAAAGGTGCCAATTTGTATTGCTGCTGATACCATCAGTTTATCAACTGCCCGTTGTAACATGTTAGCACTGTTTGTATTGCTGCTGATACCATCACTTTATCAACTGCCCATTTTAACATGTTAGCATTGTTTGTTTTTCAGGGGCCCAGACTTAGCCCAGTGATAAAGTGCTCGGTTGATGTGCGGTCATTTTTGGATCGGCACCCGTCGGTGGGCCCCTTGGATTGTTTTTCACTCCAGCCAGTGCACCACGACTGGTACATCAAAGGCCGTGGTATGTGCTATCCTGTCTATGGGATGGTGTATATAAAAGATCCCTTGCTGCTAATCGAAAAGAGTAGCCCATCAAGTGGCGACAGCAGGTTTTCTCCTTCAATATCTGTGTGGTCCTTAACTATATGTCCGACGCCATATAACTGTTAATAAAATGTGTTAAGTGCGTTGTTAAATAAAACATTTCCTTCCTTCCTTTTTTTTCACTAAATGAATGCTGTGTTGTATATGTGAAATAAATGACATGTTTTATTACATACCTATTCAATCTTACTATTGTGATAAAGATATTTCGAAACCATTTGATAAATTTATTTTGTATCGCACATATGTGCGATCTGGACCAGAACTTTTATTTACTGACGTCATATATGATTTACAAATTACGTCACATCATATTTGGAACATTACAAGGCTGCCGCAGAGTAAGATTCTTAACGTTAAGTAAATCCATGAAAGGAGTTTTGATTTAACAAAGTGTTATTATGTTAATTTAAAAAATGTTTTTGTAAAATATGAAAGAAAATATGTAGTAAATACAGAACTTCACATACATTGTTTTCACTTTCTATTTATTGCACTCGTTTATTTTGCAAAAGAACAAACCACAAGACCACTACGCGGTCTTGTGGTATATATTCTTGTGCAAAATAACGAGTGCAATAAATAGGAAGCGAAAACAATGTATGTGAAGTTCTGTATATATATATATATATTACACAGGGAGAATAAATTATATTATGTGACATTCCGACTTCATGGTATTTTATCGTTATCTTTATTCTGATTCCAGTAGTTGTTTGTGTAAGGATTGGTCTGTAAAACATCCAAGTAAAATAAATGCCTTGCTGAAAAAGAAATAAACTCAAAAGACGGAGCCGATGTGTATTCTTCATCTTCATCAGCCTTAATAAACTTCAAAGCATATATTCACAGTATTGTTGTACTTGTTTCTTTGCACATAACTTTTGCTAAATAAAGTCTTGAATTTTCATAAATTGAAGCCACCCCACTCCTTAAAAATAATTTTAAAATTTAGTATAAGTTTTCTAAACTGAAGTAGATGAACAGAAGCTGTGTAAAGTTTTCACAAAATAGGGAATTTGTTTTTAGTTTTGTTAATTAAAGGAGTGTTATTATAAAAAATAACTATTCTTTGTTGGAAAGATACCTATTTAAAGTTCATATTGCAATCCATATACATTGTATATGTATTTAAATATTGAAAAAGAGAATTACCTGAATTGGTAAAAATTCCTGATTATTCAAACTTTATGGCAATGGCTATCTTTACAAAAGGAATTGTCTGCCATAACTGGATGTAATGTGACTGCTAGAATACAATTACTTGACCTGCAGCTGTTTACATATAGTTTCTTTAATAACACATCTAGAGCATACTGATTTATTAATCAGCGGCTATTTTGACATATAGTCTTAAGAAACAAAACCCATTACATTTTTCCATTAGTAGCAAGGGATCTTTTATATGCATCATCCCACAGACAGGATAGCACATACCATGGCCTTTGATATACCAGTCGTGGTGCACTGGTTTGAGTGAGAAATAGCCCAATGAGCTCTCTTGACGGGGATCGATCCCAGACTGACTGCACATCAAGTGATGGATTTACCACTGGGCTATGTCCCACCCATTTACATATAGAGAACAACAACAAAACCGTCAACAATACTAATTCTAGGCATATTTCACAGCGACTGCATCAAACTTGCTGTAAAAACACCATTTTACGGGCAGGTGTTTTAATCAGGCTGTATGTACAGCTGCTGAGAATCTGTGGTATGGTAAGATAGTAAATACTGTCGGAGATAGTTTGATGGTTGATACAGTTGTCATGTTAGTTAAAGTCACTTTGTTTTGTTTAATGACACCACTACAGCACATTGATTTATTAATTATTGGATGTCAAACATTTCGTAATGTTGACATAGTCTCAGAGAGAAAACCCTGTACATTTTTCCATTAGTAGCAAGGGATCTTTTATATTGAACATCCCACAAACAGGATAGCACATACCACAGCCTTTGATATACCAGTCGTGGTGCACTGGCTGGAACACGAAATAGACCAATGGGCCCCCTGATAGAGATTGATCTGTCATTTTTGAGTATAACTAAAGACAAGTTGGTGTTCTTCAGTGACAGACCGAATTTTATGGGGGGGGGGGGGGGGGGGGGCACTGTCTGTGAGTTGTTATAAAACAATAGTAAAATATAAAAGTTGTTTGGGGGGAAAGGTGAGGTGTAAATATTAAGAATATCAATAATTTATGTATACACATACATGTGCCAAAACATTCCAAAATGTTGATACCATAAATTGCACAAGAATGAACATTTATCTCATTGTAATTGCAATTAATAAATAAATCGTGTTAAACATAATTTTTTTTTTAATCTGGGGGTATAAAAGAGTAGCGTGGTGATAGTGGGTTTCTCCTCTCATTATCTGTATCTGTTCAGGCCCGTAGCCAGTATTTCGAGTGGTTGGTGGAGGGTGTTCGACTAGGTATTTGCTAGGGCCTTTTGGATAGGAAGTTTCCTGAGAGCGTCAATCACCAGAGCTTTTTGTGAGGGTCCAAGGGCATGCTCTCTCACAAAATTTGAAAGCCTAAAACGCGTTTTCCAGGCATCTGGAACTTAAAAATGTATATTTTAAAACAATGATTTTCGACTATTTTGTAGATTGTATTTTTGTTATTAAGGGTTTTATTATTATTATTTATTTATTTATTAAGATAATGAAATTTTAGCACACAACAGAAGTTAGGGTATTGACCCGAGATGTATGTTAAATATTTTCGGCCATTGCTTATTATAACCTTAGTGACAGAAAAGGTACGTGTACCTCAGAACTATGATCAGTTCCTTTAATAATGTACATATTTATGAAAAATGAAACGCATTACCTTCTTGAAAATTGTGTAATCACGAATCACCGCCAACACATGCAGCTCCTGTACAGGTGTAGTCCTCAAACGATTTTAGCAAAAGGTATTAAATAAGGTACTGCATCCTATTTAATTTTTGTTATTGATGCGTGGTATCATCAAAATGGCATCTACATGTTGGTCGTACTTTGAAATAACCGGCATGATAAAGCAACTTCTTTGCCAAAATTACAATAATATTGCTTGATATATATATATATATATATATATATATATATATATATATATATATATAAGCCAGTGTCGATTTGAATCCCAATATAAAGATCAAGGCATGAACAGGATTACTTTCTGTTGTTAACCTTTTATTGCCAACTTTGGGTGGTAAATCAGTGGAAGGTAAGGTCATCAATATAGCAAAAAGTACAATTAATTTTTTTTGCGACATTTAGGTTCCTTTGTTTTGATTTTGCCAGATTAGTTAGGAATTCTGAATCATGTACACTGCAACTTTGGTAAGGGAAGTGCTAAGTGATGAACGCAAGCAAATATTGTTTTATGGGAGAGTTGCAAATGTTACAATCAAGTATTTGTACAATATATATATATATATATTATATAATAGGCTCCTGCGAAGCTTCGTATATTCGATTCGATTCGAAATCGTCGCGAAGCTTCGATTCGATTCGATTCGATTTTTGTGTATTCGGAATTTCGAATATTGTAGTGTACGGACAATTGGAAAAAGAGGGACAAACTATATGACCAACCGTTAACATTAATAGAGAGAAAAAAATAATGTGGAAGACAAGGTACGAAAAAAACTCACATTTTAAAATGAAATTCGTAGAAGTAACCTATTAACCAAATAATACTTTTATCATACGTATTTTTTAGTTTGCTGATTAGCCCAAATGTAGACTCGTTGCCTACAGTACTACACTGCTACAAGGCTAATTGAATGATGTTTTTTTCTTTCTTTTATTAAGTACGAGATGAATATTACTTTATTAACAGACTATTTAAATGAACCTTTTTTTATATATAAAAATTGGTGATGAGTGTTAATTTTCGCATGTTTACTTGAATTATTTTGTGATCTAATTAAAAGCCAATAAATGATCACTTTCAAGATATTATCTCGTGTTAGTTCAACTGTTCAACCTATGTACACATTAGTACTGGTTTTCTATTTAGGGTGCTTTATTATTTAAACTTCAACCTTGTGTAATCATGTTAATCATGTTAATCACCGTACGTACGCCCAATGCAGTGGATATTTATATTGTCTTTCTAAATTCCTTCACTGAGCTGAATATTCCTCCGTGAACTGCATCTGATACACTTGATTATTCTCCAAGGTATTCGAGATTCTAAATTCGATTCGATTCGATTCGAACATTTTCGAATATTCGATTCGACCGGAAAATTGATATTCGCAGGGCCCTAATATAAAAGACCAAAAAGTGGACCTCAGCTTTTGCAGGAGTGTTCGGACAAAACCACCCCATCCCCGAAACCCGATATGGGATTGCTGTTGTAATTGTTATGATCAGCATCTAATAGTCGTAGTTTTCGATATGTAAGGATATTGTTAAACATAGCTATATGACGTTTGTTGTGTTGTAGAGACTGTCGTCTGTCATTAACAAATGAAGCCCGTATACATACATATATAATACAATTTTAAATAGCATTTGAAAACATTTAAGTATAATTCCACTTAACAAGAAAAGAAATGAATTGGTTTAATACCTTGTTGATAAACAAAATTAACACTAAAGGTAATGGGAAAGTTCCTATGAGAAGGCGTTACACTTAATAACCACGTCTCAAAACTATTCGCCAATTGCTGTAGAGTGTGGGAGTCATTTTCAAGTACTGGTCAATTGTAACTTCAAAGGCCTGTGTGTTATTTCCTCTTCCTATATTCTGTAGTGTACTTGCTGACATTTAAACTTGTAAACTAACGAATCGGCACATTATGATGTCTTTTACTGGATACGGTAAATACGATTCGACACAGGATCGATCTTCTTCGGTGGATCTTTAGAGTAGGGATGCGCAATGTCACCGGTATACAGATATATATCATCAGGTACGAATCCAAAGAAAGGGGACCAGGGTGACTGTATCCCAAACAAATGAAAGTGCCCCCGTTTTTAAACAATTTGTTTATAATTGTCATTGAAGAGGCCCTTTCAATGATTAAGTCTATGTGCCCTTTTGCCCCTGGTCCCCTCCCTAAAATGTGTCCTGCGTCCGCCCTTGATTAAGATTCAAATGTCAATAACATGTATTACGATACATCCTACTTGTATCGATACAATCGGTAATTTCCGTATTTTAAGTCCATGTTATCACTACTCTGATATTTTAGATAGACCTTTTTTCTTTCTTAATTGTTCACAGATGTCAAAAAAGGAAGGCCCCGACATTATTAGATACGATTTAGTATACTGAAGTGATCCGGATATTTAATGTTTTAAATAATAAACTCCAACTTGTATTATGCATTTTATTTTGTTAGCTTAGACGTCTTTTATAAAACTGGATAATGCTATAAAAATAATGATACGTATCGTGATACAGTAAACCCATTATATCACAATATATCGCGATATATATTATAATACCAATCCCTACTATTATATATATATTGACACGGGCGTAGGAAGGTGCCAAAAAGTGTGGGACACACACACACACACACACACGTGTGGGTGGGGCACATTTGCCCCACGCTTCCTACGCCAGTGGTTGAGTTGTGTTTCTGTTGCAATCGGAGCCTCGCGAATGGTATATCAAAGTGTGTGGTATATGCGCTACCCTGTGTGGCATGTTAAAATGTTACTCGCTAATGGGCACTTCTCTGTTTAAACCATGTGTCGCAATAATCATTATAATATCTGTCATAGTGGAATAAAGGACTGGGGTGTACAATAAAAGGGGCTTGTCATAACGTGACATCTGGCAGGTACATTCATGTAAGTTAATTTGAACTAGTATCGATGTACCAGTTACTAATATTACACTTGAAACGTATGAGATCCTAATAAAAATAGCATGAAAACTTTTGAGTGGATTTCGGGAAGTGAAAGACTTCTAGCTTCCCGGTATGTCTAAAACTAGCAGCTTAACGTTAAAGGGGAACTTGTAATGTTTATATCCATGGTATATGTGTTGACTGTAAAAACTGTTTTACCACAAAACTTAATATTGTCTATATGGGATTTGATTTGGTGGTATAACCTACAACCTGAAATGTCTTGGATGTCACTGCCATGGCGAATCATTTCATATATTATAGTATTTAAAATCGCTTGGAAGCATAACAAGTGGTCGCTTAAAACCGGTGGTTCATAGGGCAGGTGGTTTTGGTCTTCTAAAAGTTGTGAACACGTGAATTGCATTACAGAACAAACTTTAAAAAGAAATAGAGTGACCAGCTTCAATAACACTGCAACGCTTTTAAAACAAAATACATATTATTATAAATAAAGTAATTTTACGCAAGTAAAAGAATTTATGGGCAATTTGTGTACGATTTTACCTTGCAGGTGGAGTTGTACATTGGTACCAAAAAGAGATACAATAACATTTTTGGGAAAAACGTTTGTTGAAACGGGAATCTTTTTTTTTCTTCTGTTATATAATTTTACTATTCAGCAAGATACAAAGAATATGTACGCCAAGAAATCAACGCCATCTTGCAAGCTGAGCTCAGTCACAAATTCAAAAACATAACATTTTGGCAGCACAACAAACAGTTCCAATTCCCATCCGTCCGCGACTACAGTGATGCATCTCAATTCGAAAGGGCAGTATTACATGTACAACTCATTACGCGGAGCTGTTATCAATCCATGCCGCATTCTCAGAACTAGCTTTAAACTATATGAGTATCTATGCTAGGCAGATTACAATTTAATATTCCCAGTTATCTACGCAGGAGAGAAATAACCTCTATTATATCATATAGCCTAATCTCAAGTTTAGTACAACTTATTTTTGTACTTGGTGCTTTCCACAGGGAACAACTTTGTTCATACTTGGAAATTACTACAAGTTATTTATTATGAACTAATTGTTTTCTAAATTAATATTGCAACGCTTTTTAAACAAAATACATCTGTTTATAAATAAATATTATTAAGCATGGTGTCTGTAATACAAGTTGTCTACAGTAGAATAAAGTATTTTATAACTTAGTTTTAATCCTAGACTAAAGCATTTCCCACTAAAATCTCTGGATCCACCAAAGATTTTGTGAATGAAGGGATCTCTTTTTTATTTTTTGTTTGTTTTGTTTTTGTTACACCCAGTGCCGTACTTGACCTCCATGGCCATAATGACAGTTACATATCTAGTATTCTGTGTATGGTCTGTGACATGAAACTGAAACAGCTCTGTACATTCATGTTTCCGAAAGTGTTTACGAACAGTTCCCATACTGCCCGCATCACTGTTCAAGTATTTCCTCTGCATCAATTCCCCTCTTCCGCTTCAGCGTCCTTGTCCCAAGAGGTTGCTCACTTGGACAAAAGGACGGATGTTTTCAGTGTGGCCTGATCATACTTTTCCGCTTTCCAGTCGCTCCAGACATTTTTTCTGCAGTCAGCGGCTTTGACAGATCGTGCAGTCTACGGCTTCAGAGAGGTCTTCAGAAATCATTTCTCCATTTTATTTTACTTTTCCTACAGTCTGCAGCTTCGAAAGATCGTGAAAAATCATCTCGATTTTATTGGACTAAAGATTACTTTTTCTGCAGTGTGGGTTTTTTTTTACAAATCATAAAAAATCATTTCGATTTTATTGGACACCAGATTACTCTTTCTGCAGTTTGTGTCTTCAAAAGATCGTGAACAATCATCTCCATTTCATCGAACTTTGTTTAGTTTTTCTGCAGTCTGTGGTTTCGACATATCGTAAAAAAAAAAATCATCTCCATTTAATTGGACTTCTGTTTACTTGTCTGTAGACTGTGGCTTCGATAGGTCTTGTTTTAAAACAAGAAGAAAACACCTCTTCATTTTATTTCACTAACGGTATACTGACTCCCAAAAATGGGCACAAGTTCCTCCAAGAAAAAACGCAAAACTGGAAGTGGTAAGGAGCATTTCACTGGAGTAAGACACGGAACCCTTGAGAGGGATAGGAGAGAGCGCAAACGGTCCTTGGGTCAGAAAACAGCTCTCGGGTGGACCAAGTCAGGGCCGGTCTTGGCCACGGGGAAGACGGTGGTGTATGAACGAAAGGGCAAGGCGAGCACCAGTCAGGCACTGACACCGACGTTGTCCACGTCGCTGAGATACAGCGACTTCAACCGTATTGTCAGGAAGGCCAGTCTGGAGATTGATGACGTCAAACCGATGTACATTCCGTATGATACAGATGAAGTGGTGAGTAGAACAATTTAAGTAATTTAGAGTTTTGTTAGGATTGACAAAACAAAATGAAAATAACAAGAAAACCACAAGACAGACAGACTGAGAGAGAGAGAGAGAGAGAGAGAGAGAGAGAGAGAGAGAGAGAGAGAGAGAGAGAGAGAGAGAGCAGGGCAGGGCAGAGAGGGAGAAAACCCCAACTTTTATTGCATTTTGGCGAAGTATGAAGATGAATTGGATTCGGGGGGGGGGGGGGGGGCGTGTAAAGCATAACACTTAAAATTTTCATAAAACTATATATTATTTTTTAATTAAATTATTGATAGATAACAAACAGTTTTGCATATACATTTACTTTTTTTTAAATTAAAAAACTTACAAAAACTAGCCATATATTTAGCAATATTAACAGCTTCACACGAATTTCGTTTGTTAAAGCCATGGAAGCACGTGTTTTGGATTGATCATCAATGACATCATGGGACATTGTGTCATGAGTTCCATTACCAAAAAACTGTAAACAAGTGATTCATTTGCATCATGCCTGGTTAGTCGCAGTTATAAATAAACGTAATATGTATTTACATACTTATTACACATCACGTGTTAATGAATAATGAATGGTAAAACTTTACATTTAACAAAGTGTTGTAGTTCCTCTCATTTTTAATTTGATCGATGTTCTTTACGAAACTAAAAACAACAAATACCCCCAGCCAAACAAAAGAAAACACAAAAAGATAAACCAAGCAAACAAACAAACAAAGAAGACGGACAAAACAAACAAAAAAAGAAAACCACAAAAACAATAACTTCCGGTTTGCGCACACGAGCTAATGAAGGTCATTAATGTGTGTTCACGTCGGGCGTGTTGCATAACAACTTGCTCTGTAATTCTACCCTACCAACAGGAAACACAAAAAACATATTAATAAATAAATATATCTCTCGATTACTATTAGTCAGTATTACACAATTAAAATAATTTTTTATTTATATATAATATTTATTTTATGTATGTATATATATGTATGTATGTATGTATGTGTATGTATGTATGTATATATAGATACATACATACATACATACATACATATATATATATACATACATACATACATATATACATATATACACACACACACACACACACACACATATATATATATATATATATATATATATATACATACATACATACATACATACATACGTACATACATATATACACATACAACAATACATACATATATACATATATATACATACATATATACATATATATATACATACATACATACATACATATACATATATATACATACATACATACATACATATATACATATATATACATACATACATACATACACACACATATATTAGTATATATTAAAGGGTCTATCCAGAGTTTGCTGCCATTATAACATATTTACGACACAGGAGGCCTTTTTCAAACACATATGATATACAGACAATTAAATGGTACTCTAAAGACGAAAACATGCAATTTTAGTCGCTAAAAATACTGTTAGTCGGAAATATGTTACAATGACTGCAAACTCAGGACAGTCTCCTTAATAAAACACGGAGTAAACAGTTGTGAAGAGTCACGTGCATGAAAGAGTCACGTGCATGAAAGAGTATACCAACTCGACACGAAACTAATGGTCAATGCATCGAGCTTAGACATTGAGATGTGATCAAACAATAACTTAAAGGTTCATTTTAACAACACCACAGTACAAGAGCACATTAATCTTCGGCTGTTGGATGTCAAACATTTGGCATGTAGACTTGAGTGGAAACCCGCTAAATTGTTCTATTAACAGCAAGGAACCGTTTATATCTATTTTCCTGCAGACAGGACAACATATACCTTAACTTTTGTCGAACACAGGTTCGAACAGGAAAAACAACAACAACAACGAGAATTGGTCTACCGAAGGGATTCGATCCCTCAACCAAAGCACCTCAGGTGAGCGCTCTACCGACTGAGCTTGATCTCGCCCAAACTAAACTTAAAGGCACACAACCCTCTAAACACGTCTACTTTGTTTCTGGTTAAGAAATGTAGTTTCCTGCTTATAACAATCATCTTTATACACCCATTGTCAGGGTTTTTGCAAGAGGGTAAAACGGGTATAGTGCCATACCCACATTTTGGGCAGATTTTCTCTTTTTTTAAGTTACCTTTTGACAAAATTAATGAATCTTATCATTACTGTATGATTTTCTTAACGCTAACCCTAAACCTAACACATTTTCTTTCTGGGCTCCCCCCCCCCCCCCCCCCCCCCCCCTGTCAGTTGCGATTTCATCATCACACGCATTGTAAAGATTGTCACTATAGCTGTCCTAGTATCTACACAAGCTCAAGAGAGTGGCGTGATGTGCAGTCCCGGACCCAGTCACTGGCTATGTTACAAGTTACGTCCGTTCGGACGGACATGCTTGGTCATTAATTTGACGTAGAGACCTACATAGAGCTTGAGCCAGAGTGATGGTGATACTGGCTGTTTTAAAGCACCGGAGAAACACACCCCATTTAACCGCCATGATGTATAACAAAGTTTGTTTTGCTTAACGACACCACTAGAGCACATTGATTTATTAATCATTGGCTACTGAATGTTAAACATTTGGTAATTTCTACATATAGTCTTAGAGAGGAAACCCGCTACATTTTTCAATTAGTAACGGGCTCTTATATATGCACCATCCCACAGACAGGATAGCACATACCACGGTCTATGATATACCAGTCGTGGTGCACTGACTGGAACGAGAAATAGCCTAATGGGCCCACCGACTGGGATCAATCCCAAACCGACCGCGCATCAAGCGAGCGCTTTACCACTGAGCTACGTTCCGCCTGATGTGTAACAAATTCAGAATACTTCAGTTGGTCACAGACATAATCGTAAATCACTCTCTACCTTTATACTATACTCACTGTATACAGACATGTACTTGTTATGTAGAAGACTTGCATAACTTAATGCAATAAATAAACTTGAAATTTCTTCAAGCTATGAAGTGGACGAATTTGAAGGTGTGTATGCACTCAAAAATAAAACGTACCAGTCCACGTGATGTGAAATAATTACTATTTCATGAAAACTTACAGCGTAATGGCATACATTGTTGTTCCAGGATCGAGTACTTAAAAACAACAACAACAACAACAACAACAACAAAAAACACACCTAACTGTTAACACAATTTATCACAAGCGAAATATTTTTTTTTAAATGAAAAATATATATGGACTTGAAAACATTATGACGTAATATTTGTAGAAATATATTGATAGGTGGGAACAAGGAACGCATAAATAATAACAGCAAACAATGACTGCAACCAAAACCCTGATCCATCAGGAAGTTAACAGTATGACTGGAAACCAGTCTCACAATACATGTACTAACATGTAGTCCCACATTACATGTTTGTATTTTATTTACACATAATAGTGAATTAAAGCTCATTTTAAATACCACGAGGTCCCTTATTTATTTCCATTAGTATATAATTTCAAAATTAAGAGATACCGGACAATAATGGTGTTCGTCATTCTAATTGAAAAACGAACGTTGCTACCTCGGTGAGCATCAACACACGCAGGGGTTGTGTGTGTGTCATTGTGTGTGTGTGTCACTCTGCATGTGTGCGTGTCACTGTGTGTGTGTGTGTCACTGTGTGTGTCTGTGTCACGTTGTTTGTCTCACTGTGTGTGTCTGTCACTATGTGTCTGTGTAACTGTGTGTGTGCATGTCACTGTGTGTGTGTGTGTGTGTGTGTGTGTGTGTATTACTGTATGTGTCAATGTGTGTGTATGTGTGTCTGTGTCTGTGTCTCTCTCTCTCTCTCTCTCTCTCTCTCTCTCTCTCTCTCTCTCTCTCTCTCTCTCTCTCTCTCTCTCTCTCTGTGTGTGTGTGTGTGTGTACAGACCAAATCGTATTTCTTGTAGTGAAAGTATTTGGACTTCCACGCCGCTCTCTGTGTGTGTGTGTGTGTGTGTGTGTGTGTGTATGTGTATATGTGTGTGTGAGTGTATGTGTGTGTGTGTGTGTGTGTGTGTGTGTGTGTGTGTACAGACCAAATCATATTTCTTGTAGTGAAAGTACTTGGACTTCCACGCCGCTAATGGAAGGAAGAATGACAGACGCGTGTATTGTTAGTTAACAGTGAAAACTCCAAGCTAAGTGGCTGCACCGGAACCCGAACATTATCACACGAACTGGTTGGAGGTTAAATGTTAGCTCTGGCAATCCAAGATAGTCCACATTTATGTCAATGTGCACGCAGTACAGATGCTAGTTTTCACAAGTCGAGTGCATGTAGGAAACATGGATACGAGTGAAGCTAATGAGCGAATGGCGACTGTAATTTATATGTTGACGCGATAAACAAAGGAAATAAATATTTGGAAAGGAAATGTAAAGGAGTGTTTGTTTGTTTATCACAGCTGAGCATATTTTAAATTATAGTTTGTTGGTATTTAAAATACGGTTATTGCGACACTTCGTTTGAGGTGTGAGAAAAGAAACCCGCTGTTGCTTCTCGGGGTATTCCTACCGAACAGCAGTAATGAAAATTATACATTTTTAAAATGAGCGAACGATAGTAGGCCAAATCTATCAGAACTTCGAGAAATTGTGTCAGATACATAAAGTAGATAAGGCTACTCACACATGGAATTAAATAACGTTCCTTTATTTCAAAACTACAACAAAACAAAAAATCATAAGCAGGCAGTTTCTCCCAGACATGATGGCACACACCACTGTAGTTCTCCAAATCACAAGCAGGCAGTTTCTCCCAGACATGATGGCACACACCACTGTAGTTCTCCAAATCGGAGGCGGGACGTAGCCCAGTGGTACAGCGCTCGCGCGATGTGCTGTCGGTCTGGGATTGATTACCCGTCGGTGGGCACATTGGGTTATTTCTCGTTCCAGCCAGTGCACCACGACTGGTATATCAAAGACCGTGGTATGTACTACCCTGTCTGTCGGATGGTGAATATAAAAGAGCCCTTGCTATTAATCGAAAATTGAAGTGGCGACAGCGGGTTTCCTCTCTCAATATCTGTGTGGTCCTTAACCATATGTCTGACGCCATATAACCGTCAATAAAATGTCTTGAGTGCGTCGTTAAATAAAACATTTCAAATCGTGGATAATTGACTGGATAGGACAATGTCTAGACACTCGTCCTACTTGGGAGGTTCGATTTTAAGATTTATTTTACTTCAGGCAATTGCGCTACCATTAAGCTAAATCCTAGATTCCTTGATAATTGTTATTTATAATCTTTCTAGTTTCAGGACGACCCGGATGACCTCTGTCATATTTGCAGTGTGTATACAGGCGGCACTCTTTTCACATGCAGAGTGTGTCTACATGTGTACCACGAGAGCTGTTTGAGGAAAATCGGTCAAGATGGCAACTCAGCACAGTTCAGATCAAAAGGTCACTGGAGTTGCCACATCTGTGTAAGAAGAGTTTCCTTTGTGCAGAAAGATAGTGTTGACATGACATCATATCTAGAAGATTTTGTTTATTTAATCTTTTAGAACAGATCATCAATCTACGTCATATAAAAATATTATTTTCCAATTTAATATTCAAAGATAGAGTTTATTTTGCTTAACGATACCATTAGAGTTCAGTGATTATTTAATCATCGGCTATTGGGTGTCAAACATTTGGTAACTCTAATATTTGGTCTTCAAAGGAAGCTCGCTACATGTTTTCATTAGCATCAGTTTGTATTTTATATACACTTTCTCACAGACAAAACAGCACATGATACGGCCTTTGATATACCAGTCGTGGGACACTGGTTGGGGAGGGGTAAAATCCACTGGTTCGGCCAAGGAGAATCGATCCTACGACCCAGGATTCTTAAGTCAGCGCCCTACCAACTGAGCTAAACCTGCTCTTTAATACTCATAAGCGTGGCTTTATGTAATGTGTTGGAAACACGGTGGCGTCGTGGTTAGGCCATCGGTCTACAGGCTGGTAGGTACTGGGTTCGGATCCCAGTCGAGGCATGGGATTTTTAATCCAGATACCGACTCCAAACCCTGAGTGAGTGCTCCGCAAGGCTCAATGAGTAGGTGTAAACCACTTGCACCGACCAGTGATCCATAACTGGTTCAACAAAGACCATGGTTTGTGCTATCCTGCCTGTGGGAACCGCAAATAAAAGATCCCTTGCTGCTAATCGGAAAGAGTAGTGGCGACAGCGGGTTTCCTCTCAAAATCTGTGTGGTCCTTAACCATATGTCTGACGCCATATAACCGTAAATAAAAATGTGTTGAGTGCGTCGTTAAATAAAACATTTCTTTCTTTCTTTTCTTTAAGTTGCATGAAGACGGTTGACAATAACTGTCGCTTGTTAAAAGTGTATGTGTGTTTGTATTTTGCATTGGTAAATGCTTTTTACAATATGGCGTGGCGAAATTGTAACTATAAAAGTGTATTGTCATCTTTACAAGTCCACCCCGCCTGTTACCGACCCCGGTCGGGCTACTGGTCCTCTCTTACACCTGGCAATGCAGGCGGTCCCTTCTCCCAACCCTTCCCTGTCCTGGGTGGAGGAACTGGCCGAGGCCAGCACCTGTGCTCATGACAGGCGTGCGCTAAAACAGCTTCGCGCTACTTGGTCTTGGAGAAGTTTTTTTATTTTAGTTATATTATTATTTAAAATATGTTTCGTTATGTGTAATATTCTCAGCGTTGTTACTGATAATAACATATTTATATTAGCCAAATATATTATGGAAAGAAGGATTCATCATTGTTTTGTTTGAAGACACCACTAGAGCACAATGATTAATTAATAATCGGCTACTGGATGTCAAACATTTGCTAATTCTGATTCGTGATCATGAGAGGAAACCCGTTACATTTTTCCTAATCCTTATGGAAAAATAACATGTTTATTTTCAGGATGATGTTAGTGGTCTTCTAACAGAAGAAGAAATGGAACGCTTGTGTCAAACATTTGAAAAATATAACATCATCAAAGGTAAGCAAGATAATATACAAAAGAATTTAAGGGTCAAAAATTTATAACCAAATAAGTTTCAGAGTGTATTAGATTGATGATGTAAACTACACCAATTTTTTTTTTTATTGTTCCATATTTACAAAAAAACACAAATAAACGTCACTGTATACAAGAAAGTCACATGACATGCTGTCAAAGTTGAAGGTTGTCAAACATGGATTTTACACATTAGAACATTCGTTTAATAGTGTGTGAATCCACCCCTGGCGCGAATACACTCGACACATCGTTGCCTCATGCTGTTGATCAGACGTCTGAAGAACTCTTGGGGAATGGCCTGCCACTCTGCCATAAGAAGTTGACCCAGATCATGAAGGTTGGCCGGAGGGGCATGGTTATCCCGAACTCTCCTGCCTAATTCGTCCCAGGCGTGCTCTATTGGGGCCAAGTCAGGCGAATATGCTGGCCAATCCATCCTGGCGTTACCTCGTTGTCTGAGAAAGTCTGTTACCTCCCTGGCGCGGTGGGGTCTGGCATTGTCATCCTGCAGAACTGCCCCACCGCCAATCTGCTGAAGGCCTGGGAGAACCAACGGCCGGATAATCTCATTCAGATAGCGGATTCCATTCAAATTGCCATCCACCACATAGATGGGGGTCCTGTGGTGGATAGAGATGCCGCCCCACACCATGACGCTGCCACCACCGAACCGGTGACGTTGTCTAACGTTAACGTCAGCGAAGCGCTCCCCAGGACGTCTGTAGACACGAACCCGACCGTCGTTGAACTGGAGACTAAACCTGGACTCATCAGTGAACATCACTCGACCCCACTGAACACGTTGCTACCGCAGATGAAGCGTGCACCAGTGATGTCTGGCCGTTCTGTGACGTGGTAGGAGTGGTGGTCGAACAGCCTGGCGACGGCAGCGTAGATTATTGGCTCTCAGACGATTGCGTATGGTTTGATCAGACATTCGAGTTCCAGTCGCAGTCCGCAGATTGTCACGTAATCGGCGTGCAGTGGTTGTGCGTTGACGTAGAGCCATATTGGTGATGTAGCGGTCCTCTCTATTTGTAGTGCTTCGGGGTCTTCCCGAACGTGGATGATTTCGAACAGAATTCGTTGCTTGGTACCGTTGCCACAGTCGGCCAACGACACTCTGACTGACACCAAGTCTCAGAGCAACATTTCTTTGCGTATTGCCGTCCTGAAGCCAAGCAATAGCCCTTCCTCGATCTTCGATAGTCAGTTGAAGTCGTACCATTGTTGAATTTGGAGTGTGCACCGTACACTAACGCAAGCTCCAATTATACGGAAATTCAGCATTGGGAACATGGAATACACGTGCAAAGCGTGCAAATGAAGCGCTTTGTGAAAAAGCAAGTTATGGGCACTTAGCAGACCTTTCGCTTTCGCCCTAATTTACGTGCAAATGTAAGCATGTTTTCGCCATTAGAACTAGTCGACAGTGTCAATGACAGTGGATTTTAATTCATTTGTGGGTTGCTTAGACCCACTTTCGTCAAAATGGAACAATACCATGCGTGACATTATGGTCTAGCTAATATAATTGACATTCAGAAAATAATGTCGAAAATATCGTCTGACCCTTAAATTCTTTTGAGTAGTATATATATTAGCACACACGTAACTGAAAAATAAATGTCGATACCGGTACACTGATTGTTAAACGTTAACACACTTATTTCATATTTAACTTAGTACTTAATCAATTTAATGTATATCCTTAGTTTATCTACTTCAAATATGACATAAACAACACAAACAAGAACAAAGTTTTGTTTGACATATATATATATTAAAAGTAATCTGAGTAAGATATCTAGACTCCACCCACCTACCTACCCCAAAAGTAAATAAAATAAAAATAAAATAATAATAATAATTCCATTTTCCACTACTGGGTGGTGGTGGTGGTGGTGGAGATATTAGTGGCCTAGGGACGCTAAATACGTACATACGTCTCTATAAACATGTACTGGGGGTGGGACATAGCCCAGTGGTAAAGCGTTCACTCGATGCGCGGTCGGTCTAGGATCGATCCCCGTTGGTGGACCCATTGAGCTATTTCTTGTTCCAGCCAGTGCTCCACAACTGGTGTAACAAAGGCCGTGATATGTACTATCCTGTCTGTGGGATGGTGCATATAAAAGATCCCATGCTGCTAATCGAAGAGTAGCCCATGAAGTGGCGACAGCGGGTTTTCTCTCTCAATATCTGTGTGGTCCTTAACCATATGTCTGACGCCATATAACCGTAAATAAAATGTGTTGAGTGCGTCGTTAAATAAAAAACATTTCTTTCTTTCTGTACACATGTACATGCGTTCTGTTTGTTTCCCTGTGTTTACACGTATCTCCTGCTGCAGGGAGAAATCTGCTGCACGAGGAGATCCTCTCTTTCTGGAAGCAGCAGTTTCTGGACAAAGTGGCGTCTGGGATGGACCTGGACACAGAGCGCCGCCTGGTGGACGTCATCTGTAAGATGGATGCCGACCACAGAGGACTGGTGGCGTGGAAGAACTTTCTGGATCACGAGGCGCTGAAAATACTCAACAAAAGAAACAAAGTAAGTCTGTCGTCTGTTCGCCTGTGGCGCAGTGGTAAAGCCATCGGATATAAGGCTGGTAGGTACAGGGTTCACAGCCCGGTACCGGCTCCCACCCAGAACGAGTTTTAACGACTCTAGGCCACTACACCCTCTTCTCTCTCACAAACCACTAACAATTAACAACTAACCCACTGCCCTGGACAGCCAGCACAGATGGCTGAGGTGTGTGCCCAGGACAGCGTGCTTGAACCTTAATTGCATATAAGCATGAAAATAAGTTGAAATGAAATGTGTTAAAGCGCTCTCCTGATCTAAGGTCTATCCATTGGACTATTTCTTGTTCAACCTAGTGCACCACCGCTGGTGTAACAATGGCTGTGCTATACACTATTCTGTCTGTGGGATAGTGCATATTATTATAGCAGATGCCTTGTTGCTAATTAATCGAAAAGAGCAACCCATGGAGTGACAGCAGAGGGTTTTCTTTCGGATTGTATTTTTTGTGCTGGGATGTCGTTAAACATTCATACATTCATTCTTTCTGATTATTTGTGTGGTCTTCAGCCATGACAGACGCCGTTTAAATAAATACAAAGTTGTTGAGATATTATTAAGTAAAACATTTATACCTTCATTCCGAGTAAAACTGGTCTGTCGATCTTATAATCAACCTGGGTTCATGCGAATGCTCCGTCATTGAGTTACACCCCGTCCCCTCCAGAGAGATCATCACCATCAAAGCATTTGTGAAACACATTCGGTTAGAGCAATATGTAAATTGCAGGTTTTGAACTTAAGGTACCCATTTTCATGGCATCCTAACCTCCCAATCTGTTGGAAATGTATTTTTCTTTTGCTTTGGGAAGTGTTCTGAATATATAAATGAAACACATTAATTTAATTAATGGAAATAGTCACAATTCTGTCCGAGCCTCCTTCCGACTTTATTGCAGAGATACCATTTTAAAAAATGTTAATGGCATTGTAAAAGTTTTAAGTGTCATATGTTTCTATTTTCACATGCATCTGTAATAAATAAATAAAAATTAATATATTTTTAAATGACTTAAGACAGTGAAATCTTGACGAAAAGATATAAGTACATATAAAAATATTCAATGAGTATCCATTAAAGTAGAGCACAATAGAGATACATTTCAAATTCAAATTGTCAGGTCAAGCGTTAGCCTGTCGGCCACTTTATTAGATTTTGCTATAATATAAAATAATAGGAAATTAATTATTTGTATGCATTTTTTTTTTCATGGACCTATAATTTAACGTATAATTTTTACATTTTAATACAAAAATAAATAAATATTTGTGTTTATTGATATCATGCAACTTTGAGATTGCCCCTTTAATATATTTTATTGTTCTCCTTTGTTTTCAGAACTCCCTGCTGCGATTGTTAAAGGAGTCAGAAATCAGGGAAATCCGCAACAAGTTTAAACTGTTCGATTACAACAAACAGGGCTATATAATGAAAGACAACGCATTAGCTCTTCTCAGTGCAAGGTAGTGTTTTTAAAACCAGGGCCGTACCTAGATTAAATATCATGGGGGCAGTAAAAAGGACCAGGACACGGCAATATACGATCTTTTCTATCTAGACAGAAATGCGTCTTAAATCCCCTCTCTGTGTATGGCCCTGAAAACTTATATGTTGTAATTATATATTCCTGTACTTAATATGAACCTAAAATGTGGGAAATGAAAGTTAAACGTTTGTTTTGTTCAACGAAACCACAAGAGCACATTGATTTGTTAATCATTAGATGTCAAACATTTGGTAAACCCACTACATTTTTTCATTAGTAGCAGTGAATCTTTATATACACTACCTCACAACCAGGATAGCACATACCACGGTATTTGATATACAAGTCGACGTGAACTGGCTGGAATGAGAAATAATCCAGTGGGTAATAATGTGAATTTTAGTCTTAACATTAGCTTATAAAAGTTATCAGGTGCGTTGTAACTTAGGCCCGTCTTGGGATCTAATCAGAGTAGGGGGTTTGGTAACGTTAGCGTGTTTAGTTTTACTTGTGATATCGGAACATGTCCAAATACATTCATCATTAATTAAATGCTCCAATAAGACAAAGTGTGCGATTTTTATTAATATATTTTTTTTTTAATTGGCAACATTTTAATGTATGTTTCGCTTTTTATTTCAGTGAAGCATTTTATTGCATACAAGAATGTGGTAGTGGCCCAACGTTATGTACTCTTGGTTCAAACAGGTATGGATTTTTATTATAATTGGGTAATACCACGGTATTTCGCATACAGTGCGTCTTTTAGTAACTTCTCACATTGAATTAGTATAATATTAAAACACATGTACACATATATGGCTACATATTCTATATGCATTGTTAATACCACGGTATTTCGCATACAGTGCGTCTTTTAGTAACTTCTCACATTGAATTAGTATAATATTAAAACACATGTACACATATATGGCTACATATTCTATATGCATTGTTAATACCACGGTATTTCGCATACAGTGCGTCTTTTAGTAACTTCTCACATTGAATTAGTATAATATTAAAACACATGTACACATATATGGCTACATATTCTATATGCATTGTTAATACCACGGAAATAGGAGTCGTATGCTCCTTAGGACCATTATAGGCCATTGATAACGTCATCTGCGTTCAGTTTTGTACCTTGTTGTACCTCGTTGTACCTTGTTGTACCTTGTTGTACCTCGTTGAAACATTTTGTTAGCTCAGGGGTGTAGCGTGATCTGGACCTGGTGTGTGTGTGTGTGTGTGGGGGGGGGGGGGGGTCGAATATGAACCAAGTGGACCTTTTTCTATTTTGTTTTTGCACCACCAGAAACTCCATATGTATAAACCTGTATGTTTTAGTTCTGAAAGCGGACCATTTGCTTCAGCGGGGGGTCGTCCGAACCCCCCGAAGCCCCCTAGCCTACGCCCCTGTAGCTCATATTCTGTATATCTGTGATTGAAAAAAAAAAAAATCCATCAATAGACAGAGAATAACTCATTAACAACTTATAATCATACGTTATTGTGTTAAAAATAATTATTCTTTATTTTGTCTCATTTTGCAGTCAGATCAACTGGCAGCAGTTTTTGATGATGCAGGCCATATATTCCATAGCTGCCAGACTAAACCTGTGGGAAAACAACTACGACGGCGGCGACCACATCGCGCCAAGACACACCGCCATTAATAATCCACTGCCCAACAGCGGAAACGTCGTGCGTGGTAGTCAGAGCTCAATGCGTGACACGGAAGTCGTGATGCGTGATAATAGATACAAAACGCGTAATATTGGCGTCCCGTTACATCATACAGGTGATAAAACGCGTGATATTGGAGTCCCATTACGTCATACTGGTGATGCGGCAGTCGTAAAGCGTGATAATGGAAATGCAAGGTTCGAGACTGGTGACGCCAAGCGTAATACTGTTGACGCAACTGGCGCAAAGCCTAATTCTGGAAACGGGATGCTAAGAACTAAAGACGCAGTGCGAGACACTACGCAGACCGTACAGACGAGGAAAGTCCAAGTGACCAACAGGAGTGTATCAGACTCAGGAAAAGCGGCGAATCTGGATAGCACCAGGTCTGACGTAACGCTAGTGTCCGCTTGCAAGAACACCCCACACCCGAATACTCGATGTTCGTTCCCGATTATCTATAATAAACCTAAGGTGAGGGGAAATTCCGAGAATACGGACACAAGAAAGTTTACAGAGCCTTCGAGTAAACATCTAGATTACGCTGCCACAACGAGTGAAAGGGAAAAGGATAGCCGGAATACAGACAAAGTAATAGGCCAGGGCAATATGGATGAAACTCAAACGTCGCGCCCATCATGCGTCTTTGCGAATGACGCGGGCAGTGGAAAAAAAGGTAGCCAGTCACAAGCCTATATGCCCCAGAATATGACCAACAAACATGTAAATAATGAAAATGCTGCAGGCAGGACTGTTGTAACAAGTAAAGATAACGAAATCACGAAGAAGGAAAGGTCCTCAGGATTACAGGAAAAAACTAATATAATTAGGGCTGTACTGAACCGTACATCAAATGGCAAGGATACAACACGTGCCTCTCAGATCCAGCTGTTGAGATGCACGTCTGTTCAAAGAGCCACGAAGTCGCTGTATGGTCTACATGGAACTCCTGGGAGGCGTGGCCATACAGACTTGAGGAGACCGGTTTCGATGGCTTAACTTTTCAAAACTGTGATCGATATAAATTGCGTGCAAGTCTGAAGTAACCGATTTTATAGCATATCCGGGAGGAATGATGTCGAACTCGTTGTCTTATCGACTTGATAAAATGTCGTTTCTGATTTCCAGTACTGTTTACACATTTCTGGAATTTTCGCTAACCTAGTAAATTGAATAAAATATCAGTTGCGACACAAAATAGTATATGTATTTACGCAGTAAGAAACATATATACAAACACACATTTACGCACTGCAATATGTATATACACTGTCAATATACATATATGTTTTTTTTATGTTATATGGGAGTGGAGATATATAAAAATATAAATATATGAAAATAGCAGATATTTTGAATTTCAAGATGGCTGACATGATGGTGGTCAGAACAAATGCTACCCATGGATTTCTGGTTCAGGTAGGTCATGGGAACATATGACCAAAACGTTATTAACTTGAGCAAAAAGAAAAGAATGTAACCTTAAAAAAAACTACCTGGACTAATATACAAAAACACATACAAGTTTATAATATACAACTACTATATATGTACAATAATACACAAAAACCAACAATACAAGGTTCACCGTTTCGGTTTCGTTGTCTATGAATGTGTTCATACGTGTACATAGTGTACTATAATGAGCAACGTGCCCATCACAGTATAGGCTGTTTTACTGGCATATTTTTAAAATTGTGTTCTATGATGCGCAATAAACTACAAATTACCTCGTTATAGATTAGTTGTTTGTTTTATGGAATTATTCACCCAAGCATATTTTAACTGGTGGGTTCTAATTGACTATGGTATATGGCACCCTCCGCCGCCATATAGGCTATCCCTATTCTTTATCAGCAAGGGATCTCATAACGAGAATATTACACGAGTGGTCGTTAGAAATACAGAATATCAGGTTGTTACGTATAGAACATACTATAGACTTTGATGTACCCTTCTGAGGGAACTTGTTAAAGTTTGTTTTGTTTAACAACACCACTAGAGCTCATTGATTAATTAATCATTGGATGTCAAACATTTGGTAATTTTGACTCGTAATCAGAGAAAATCCCCTACATTTTTCCATTAGCAGCAAGGATCTTTTACATGCACTTTCCTACAGACAGTTGGTGAACTAGATGGAACGAGAAAAACCCCAATCACTTGAATGGATTCACCGAGGTGGTTCGATCCTGCGACGCAAGCACTTCAGGCGAGCGCTCAACCGACTGAGTTAAATCCCGCCCTCTGAGGAACCTGCTGCAGTTTGTCCAGCGATCCTACTTTTCCTATTTTCTGGTCTCTGTCCTATTTTTCCTACTTTTTCTTCAAAATTTCTAGTTTGTCCTACTTTATCCTAATTTTGTGTTTAAAAATACCGCAAATTGTCGTTAAAGTGTGCATATTGCTTGTGTTATTATAAATGTCAACAGTTTATGGATTGTTTTTTTCCAACAAGATATATCACCCAATTTGTGGCACCATATACATGTAATCTCATCATATTAAATTTACACACTGAAAGTCAAATTGAGCTGAAATTTAATTTCTGTCACTCAAATGTTACTTTTTGCCATGTCTAAGTAGTGTTCTCCTTCAATACTCAGATGCAGGGAGGGACGTAGCCTAGTGGTACCCCGTTCGGTTGATGCGCGGTCGGTCTGGGATCAATTCCCGTCGATGGGCCCATCGTGCTATTTCTCGTTCCAGCCAGTGCACCACGACTAATGTATCAAAGGCCGTGATATGTGCTATCCTGTCTGTGGGATGGTGCATATAAAAAATACTTTGCTGCTAATCGAAAAAGAGTAGTCTATGAAGTGGCGACAGCGGGTTTCCTCTCTGAATATCTCTGTGGTCCTTAACCAAATGTCTGACGCTATATAACCGAAAATAAAATGTCTTGAGTGCGTCGTTAAATAAAAACATTTCCGTCTTTCCTTCAGTATTCAAATGCTGCTGTCTGCTGAGTACTGGAGTTGTAGCACTACTATATTGAGCCTGTACATGGGTTATTGTCTTTATCTCATATCGCTGTTAAAATGTTACAGTTTTGTGTGCTGTTTCTGAAAGCCTTTAAAACATCAATGTTGAATTTGAGCCTAAAAATAGTCACATCAATATTTTCTCAATAACACCACTTTTTTATTTATGACATTCGTTTACCTTGTATAAGCTTGAATATTGTTGCTACGTACTGTTTCAGTCCTATTGTTATCCTACTTTTTGGGACGAGCGAAAAAGTGAGACCATTGAAGGCAACCGCAGTGACGTAACCAAGGGGGAGAGGATATGGGGGCCATCACCCCAATCAAACTTTAAAAACTATTAAATTGTATAAACTCATACCTACCTACCTACCTATATATATATATATATATATATATATATATATATATATATATATACTCTTCAAAAGAAGAAACGCAAAACCACATTGTCGTAACATTTGGAGAATTGATTTAATTATTGAATGGTGAGTCCGATAATTACCAAATGTTGCAGGATTGTTCACAATTCACTCTAGTCCATTGTGAGTAAGTGATAGGACACACCACCAAGGTCAAGGTCATCTGGAGTCAATACCGGGTGTGGCCTCCGCGTGTGTTGACAACTGCCTGGCACCGCCTGCCCATTGAAGCAACCAGAGTACGGATGACGTCCCGGGGGATGGTGGCCCACTCGGCCTGCAAGGCTGCTGCCAGCTCGGGCAGGGTCTGGGGCTGTGGTTGTCGCTGTCGGAGGCGTCGGTCCAACTCGTCCCATAGATGCTCAATTGGGTTCAAATCCGGTGATATCGATGGCCAAGGAAGGACATTAATGTTGTTGTTCTGTAGGAAAGCCGTTGTGAGACGTGCTGTGTGAGGCCTGGCGTTGTCATGTTGGAACACTGCGTTGGCGTTGGCCATAACTGGAACGATGTGTGGCCGGAGGATCTGGTCAATGTAGCCCTGTGCATTCAGGTTGCCCTGCACGTGGACCAGGTCAGTTCTGCCAGTGTGTGAGATGGCTGCCCACACCATGACACTACCCCCGCCGAATCTGTCCACTTCCTGCACGCAGTTTGCCGCATAACGTTCACCACGACGCCTATACACGCGACATCTTCCATCATGACGTCGGAGCAGAAATCGGGACTCGTCACTGACCCACACCTGTCTCCATCGCAGTTGAGGCCATTGTCGATGAATCTGGCACCACTGCAGTCGGAGTCGACGGTGTTGTGGTGTTAAGATGACACCTCGAACTGGACGTCTGGCACGAATTCCTACCTCACGTAGGCGATTCCGTACGGTCTGGTCGGATATCCTGCGCAAACCTGGTATTGCTGCGGCTGTGGAGGTGGCAGTAGTCAATCGTTTCCGAAGGTGGCGTACCCGGATGTAGCGGTCCTGCCCGGGGGTAGTGACCCGTGGTCGACCGGATCTAGGGAGGTCACGTGTTGATCCATGTTGCTGGTAACGGTCCCACAGTCTGGAGATGGTGCTTGGGGACACATGGAATGCCCTGGCAACGGCCGTTCTGGATTCGCCTGCGTCTAGTGGGCCGATGGCATTGTTTCTCTGCGGTTCACTGAGACGTGGCATGTCCTGGATTGTCAACTGTCGGCCAGATACAGAGGCCAGGCAAGCGAACACCCTGCACTTTTATACTGTCGGTGTTCATGGTTTGCACGTGGCTGCGTTTTTGCGAATTTTCACATTTTGGAACTTTATTGTACAGTAGCTGCGTTTTATCGAATGTAACCGTGGGAATGTGTTTGGGACATGCAATGACCTTATATTCACAAAGCATGAACCGGTATGAAACATAAAATCGGAGTTATAACCCATTTGTACCCTTTTGCGTTTCTTTTTTTGAAGAGTATATATATATCTCTGAACAAAAAAAGAAACTTCCGATTTGTACATGTAGTATTTGTTGTGTTAAAGAATTCATTGTGTAATGAAATTAGTAGTATTAGCCTTGAGCTGTATTATCAGGATTCATGAATTTTATCGATTATTTTTGCACTGTTAATCGTCGACAACGTGAAATTCAATTTGCACGTGCATGCATGGTTCGACATGTCCCGTGTAGTATTCGGTCAATTTGTTTTACTTGTCTTACTGACATTGTTGTCAAGTGAACGAAAACGCTTTAAAATTGGTAAAAAAAATTAACGTTTTTTACATTGTAGCATTTTTAGTATGCCAAGAATACCCAATAATTTACGCGAACGGGCGATTGGCTTGCTTGATGCTGGCATGTCGACAGAAGACGTTGCAAGGCATGTTGGGAGTTCTAGTCGAGCGATACGAAATCTTCGCGTAAGATTTCGAACGACAGGAAGCACCAACGACTTGCCACGCCGTGGACGTCCGCGTGTTACAACGCGTGGTCAAGACCGCTATATCATGAACACGCATTTGCACAATCGATTCCAAACTGCCACTGATACTGCTGCTAACACACCTGGGCTTCATAATAACCGAATCAGTGGGCAAACTGTTCGTAATCGGTTGCGGGAGAACGGTTTACATGCACGACGTCCTTACGTCGGATGCGTTTTAACGCAACGTCATCGTCTAAATCGTCTTAATTGGGCACGTGCACACACTCGTTGGATACGGCGACGCTGGAATACCGTTCTTTTTTCGGATGAATCCAGATTTTCTTTACAACGTGGTGATGGCAGGGTGCGCGTCTACCGTAGGAGAAATGAACGCTATGCTGACTGTTGTGTTCTTGAACGAGATCGTTTCGGGGGTGGGGGTTGTGTCATGGTCTGGGCAGCCATTGCCCATGGTTATCGATCACCACTAGTCGTCATTGATGGCAATTTAAATGCTCAACGTTACCGCGATGACATTCTTGCTCGTCACGTCATTCCTCTGTTCCATAACAACGCCAACATCTCGATTTTTCAGCATGATAATGCCACCTCTCATACAGCTAGAGACACTGTAAATTTTCTTAGGACAAATAACATTGATTTCATTGATGACTGGCCCGCTAAAAGTCCTGATCTCAACCCCATCGAGCATGTCTGGGATAGTCTGGACAGACGACTGAGGCGTCGTCCCAACCCACCCGCTAACGTCAACGAACTTCGTCAAGCGCTCATTCGGGAATGGAACAATATTCCACAGGCAGAAATCAACACTTTAGTCAATTCTATGCACATGCGATGCACTGCAGTGATCAATTCAAGAGGTGGACATACGCGTTATTAAGTGGGTTTTTTTTTTTTTTAAACCCCTACCACACTTGGTCAAAATTTCTCCCAGTTTCTGTTAACCTATGGCCATGATTTTTGCACGAAACGATGCATCATGGAACACTCTTTAAACGCATATATAACAATTATTCCCCCGGTTTGTTTTCATCAAGTTATGTTCAAGCAAAGTTAGCGGAAGTTTCTTATTTTGTTCAGTATATATACAGTATATATACAGTATATATATATATAACAGAGCCTTAGACCTTATAATGGGAACTATTTACACAATTCTGATAAATTAGGGGGTTCCCCACCACACCTCACACGCCCCGCCCCCATGGGTCAGTTGTGGAATAGTGACACACGAGACACCGACTATGCAGATGATACAATATACCGGTAACTAGAAGAATCACCGGAAGGAAGAAAATGTTTTATTTAACGACGCACTCAACACATTTTATTTACGGTTATATGGCGTCAGGCATATGGTTACGGATCACGCAGATATTGAGAGGAAGGAAAGAAATATTTTATTTAACGACACACTCAACACATTTTATTTACGGTTAAATGGCGTCAGACATATGGTTAAAGGCCACGCAGATATTGAGAGAGGAAACACGCTGTCGTCACTTTATGGGCTACACTTTTCGATTAGCAGCAAGGGATCTTTTATATGCACCATCCCATGGTTTACAATATGTACTTAATATCGTTTCGCATTATTGTCGTTTACGTAGACTTAATGTCAATATTAACAAAACAAAAATAATGCTTTTTAGTAAAGGGAGAAAACCTTATGACCATATATTTAAATTCGACGGAGATTATTGAGATTGTTGATAACTCTACGTACTTGGGAATGCACTTGACAAGAAATGGATTATTCGCTTACCATATAAAACAACTTTATAATAAAGCAATAAAGGCTATGTATAGTGTGATAGCCAAGAGCTGCCATCGAATGTGTACTTGATTTATTTGACAAAACCGGCCTCGGTGGTGTCGTGGTTAAGCCATTGGACATAAGGATGGTAGGTACAGTGTTCGCAGCCTGGTACCGGCTCACACCCAGAGCGAGTTTTAACGACTTAATGGGTAGGTGTAAGACCACTACTACACTCTCTTCTCTCGCACTAACAACATATATATATATATATATATATATTATTGCATGAGCGGGAGTGCCATACGAAATTTATGAAACGAGTTTGGGAAGTTTTTATTCCCCTAGCGAAAGCAAGGGGTAAAAGACAATTTTCAAATGAGTTTCATAAATTGTGTGTGTGTGTGTGTGTGTGTGTGTGTGTGTGTGTGTGGTGAAACCCCTCTAAACCGAACACCCTCAGAACCAGTGAAATGTCCGGTCTTAAGAGGAATCCGTTTTAGAGAGGTTAAGTTCTGATTTTTAAAAAAGGACCGTGAAAAACGTCCGGTTTGTGGAGAATTCCGGTTTTGAGAAGTTTCAATCTTCTTGACACTGTAATCCTACAGTTTATGAGAATAAAGTTATTGTTATTGTAAAGTCATTGTCACTGGCCATCAACGAGGTCAATGTTTAAGGAGATTTGACTCGAAGATAGGTACATTGTAATTGAAAACTGGGAGTCTACAACCACGGCCTGTGGGAACATATTGTCAATAACAAACTTACGAGCAACGAAGCGGAACATCCAACCTGTTGAGGTCATTTGTTCTTGTTAACAGCTGCAGAATAACAGACTATGCTACTTAATACAGTGTACAAATCAAGTGCCGCATTGTCGTGCTAGGTGATCCGAAGCATACAACACAAGGCAAGGAACAGAATGGGAGAAACATGCAAACTAATAGTATAGCTTTAATCTGTCAGTTACATCGATGTTATTTGAAGATGAATACATAATAGATATAACTGGTTTTGTAAACAGCAGAAAAAGTATTTTTAAGAAAAGATTACAAAAACAAAACAGATAATTAATTGAGAAAACGTTAGCAGTCTTCAACCCTTGTCTTTTCATCTTATCATTTTCCGCAAGAAAACAATGACAGGGATCCTGTTATTTCATTTAAAGTAGGGATATTCCATTATTTCATTTATAGTAGGGATATTCCATTATTTCATTTATAGTAGGGATATTCCATTATAACGTCGAGTTCCAACTAGCGCTACTTACACCACGTTAACTTGAGCTAAGTTCCCACATACTTAAACATTTGGTATTATCCCATAATATAATTTACTATTTAATACCACATGACATTTTCAGTTAATTCATTCATTTATAACGAGAGACATATATAATACAGTTGATATATCCGATGCATTATTTGTTGATTTCAGTATATTTACATTTTCCTTTAACCATGAAGTCGAACCTTCCGTTTTCTAAATACAGAGAAGTTCATCAAGGAAATAAAGAAACAATTCAATACATATTTAATGACAAATGAGCATTCAGATATTACACGTTCAATAAAATACAACTTGAACATTATAAATAGCACTTCATTTATAACACCTATTTATTATTACATGTATATGCATTTCGCCGGTAATTATCAGTAACAGAGCTATGGAACCGGCCTAAGTGGCCTTGTGCTTAGGTCATCGGCTTAACGGCTGGCAAGAGTTGGGTTCGTATCCAACAACAAATGAATTGTCACGCTTCACTGGAGACCGGTGAACTGTACACCGACTCTTTCAATATTACTCTCTGTCCTTAATGGAGCTACTCCTACCCCCCCCCCCCCCCCCCCCCCACCCCCCCCCCCCCCCCCCCACACCTCCAAAGAAGAAAATGCAATGACTATAATAGTATACTGATGGAAAGAAAGACTACAGAGTGACGGAAACCAATATTCTCCTCATTCATGGTGTCTGAAAGTTAACCGTGGAACCAACACTTAATCCCACATTACGGAGATACAATCCCACATTACATACTGATATTATATACAGACACACTACTACGCCAGAAGTTGTTTGAATTTCGATTATATTATCAAATGTTCTCTTATTTGTTTTTCTCGGTATTGCAAGATATTTCCCGGTTAATGCAATGGTTCAAGACCCCCAATCGTGACTTTGCTCGTTTCTGGGGACATGAACTCTTTTAAAATAACCTTTCCCTGCATTTTATAAATTATATCTACAAAACAAGGCAGATAAAACAATAACAACACATAACTAATAGAAAGATGGCCTACATAGAAATTGAATACATTGTGAACATTTGTCAGAGAAATCGCTTGCAACATTAAAGCTTTGTACCATTTTAGACACATAACCATTTTCTTGGATATTAAAATTTAGATTTGTAAATAAAACTAGTTTATCTTGTTGATTCCTATAAGCAGACAGAAACTAAGTACCTTGCCTGTCATATACTGGAAACTGTTAAGAATTCTCAACACGATGGCCACTCGCACTGCTGGCATTATCTATGTCAACTTTATTTGTCCTGTTTTTTTTAGCGAACTCCTTGTTTTCCCCACGATGATCTGTATACAAGAGTTCATATCAAATGCAGTCATGAGTAAATATTATGAATCACATATTAAACAATGATGATAGTGTATATTCTTTGAAGATGAACATATTCTTATTTATATGACAAATTATAATGTAAGACCTGAGTAGTTGTACAAAGGATACAGCTTCGACTATTCACTGTAAAGTTGTTTATTATTGCGAACACTGGGGCTATGTTAGATCTTATAACACAAAAGCCGAGATGAAAAGCCAATGGACTTTTTTGAATTCTTGTTCGATATAATTTTCATATTTTTTCAAAGGCATATTTTTTTTCTTGGGAACGTATGTGTGTATATTTGTGTGCGTATGTGGGTCCGTGTGTGTGTGTGTGTGCGCGCGCGCGTGTATGTGGGTCCGTGTGTGTGTGTGCGTGCATGCGTGCGTGCGCGTGTGTGTGTGTGTGTGTGTGAACAGTAGGCTAAATAAAGCTAAGCTTTTAAATGAGTTGGTGGAAAATTCTCCCTTACACCTTCGGTATGATCCTTTTTAAAACAATCGTTGGTAAAATCTAGCAGTAACACTGTTAAGAATACGTTCAACAGAGGCGTTCTCTCGTAGGCTATTTTGTCGTAGACACTAGCTGTTACATGCGTACTAATAT